>NW_023600993.1:20010756-20125854 GCF_014898055.3 Talpa occidentalis
GGGAGGGCCAAGGGCGAGGGGAGATCTGAAGCACAGAGCATAGTGGAGCAGCAGGCACAGAGAGAAGAGACCTTCTGCTGCACCACATGCACTCTAGCTCCATGCCCCCTTACGGGGCTAGCTCCCACGCTCCTTGCGGGTAGCTCCCTGGCCGGGGCTCGAGCTCAGGCCGCAGCGGTGAGAGCGCTGAACTAACCCCTAGGCCATCCTGGAGGCCCCGCCAGAGGCTTAGTTAAATGGAGCCTTTAACCTTTATTAGGAGGCTTCAGGCGAACTACTGACAGCTGCTCCTCCAGCAAGTCAGAAGAGACTGCGGCTGCCTTCCCTTCCCTCAGTGATCATCACTGTCTCCTCCTCGGCCCATGGGTGCTGAGGGAAGATGGCTTTCCGGCACCTCCATGTCTTCATCGGTGACAAGAGGGGGCAAATATGGATTTTTCAATTCTAAAACAAGTATTTTTCATTGATGAATCAGAAGAAAAACCTACACAGTTCAGAAAGTAATCAGGATTGTACTGATCCTGAAAGATTTCTTTGGTGATGATCATGTGTAAAATCAATATTTAGAAGTTTCTAGAGATTTTAAGTCTGTAGACTTCTGATGTCCTCATAGAATAATGAATGCTCTTAGCGAGCTGAAGAGACTCAAAAAAACAAAGTAAATAATCCAGTCACAAAATGGGCAGAAGAGCTAAAAAGAATTACTTTAAGGTCATGAGTTTGGATCAGACACTATCGGTCACCTGCACAGCAGCCATTTCCCACCTCTCTCCCTCACTAGCAGAGAACAACTCACACTATAAAGCCGGGTGAGATTTTTTAAGTCTTTCTTCCAGTTAAAGCATGACCATGGGGACACATGACCAGGAAGACCCAAGAAAAAGTATGTCACGCATCTGTTTGGTAAGATAATTAAAGAATGCGGCCCCTTGAAACTGAGCAGCTGGAGGCTGCTCACCTTCTCTTTTCGGTATGTGCTCTGCTTGATTTCCCCACTTCCAGAAGCTGACCAAGGACATATTACTCAGGAAAAAATTTTCTTAAGACCATCTGGATAGTGCACTTAACTAAAGTCAATTAAAACCTCTATATAAACTTTTAATATTTGGGAGGAAGGTATAGAAAACTCTCATCTTACAGCTGCCCAGTCAAAGTTCCCTTGGCTATTAAAGCTGCCACCTTCCAAAATGGACTTCCCTGCCGAGTCCTTCATGTACAGAGGCAGGTATCCGATTACACCTAGGAAGCTCCTGAGTTTATTACCAAACAGCATCTTTTTTAACCAGGCTATAAGATGAATGTATAAAAAGTCTTCTGGCTTCCTCCACCCCAATCCTTTCTCCCCATCCAATCAATTACTCCTGTCTCTGGATTCAGCTCTAGGAGCTGTAGTGACCATTTTGTACCAATGAGGCAACACACTGAAAATGATGGAATGGAAGGATAAAAAAAGAATTTTAGGGCCTCCCTGTGGCGCAGCGGTTGAGCGCTGCTGCGAAGCTGCCCGTAGCCTCTGCAGCGCTGGTTCGATCCCCAGCCACGGGTGAGTCCCACATGGTGCGCAGACCTCTCCTGCTGTACCTGCTGCTGCCCTCAGCAGTGTTATTTCGTCATTCTGCCGGTTCTGCTCTCCCCTCTGCTTCTGGTGAATTCTCTCACCCTCCTGTGCTTCTGACTGTACCCAGTGCATGTATAAAGAAAAAATAAAATCTTAAAAAAAAAAGAATTTTAATAATTGTTAAGATTCAATCTTGCACCTCCTTTTTCTAATCTTCCTTTACAAAACAATAAACCCCATTTATTTATGCTTTTTTTGTTTGCTGCTATTACTTGCAGTCCAAAATATCCCATACAATACAATAATCTAACAGGACCAGTTGTAGATTCTAAACTAGCACCTTCTTACTCTTTAACTGCACATGAATCACCAGGAAAGTTTTTTATGATGTAGATTTCTGATACAATTGGTCTGTGATGGAGCCAAAAATTCTGCCTCGCCTGCAGGTAACTGATGTTAATGATCCTGTTCTTCTGTCATCTGCATTACACCTTGAATAGCAAGGTGCTCACCCACATGCAGCTATTGCATGACATTGATCAATTCCCATCACTTCTCCGGGCCTCAGTTTTCACAGACTCCTGCATCTTATGATTCTAAATATTATCAGAAGAAAATACATTCATTTCCACCACAAATGAAGACACACATGAGACACAAACTGAGGAAGCATAAATGCTGTGATTTATTTTAAACCTTCTACCTAATGGTCATTCATCTCATTATTCAATACAAATTACATGCAGGACAAGGACACATAGGCCAGAGCTTTCCCTGACTGCCCAACGACCCCACAGAAATATCACAGGAACAGAATGTTAAACTAAGCTGCATTGGCAGCTGCTTCTTGGAAACTCATTATGTATAATGGGTGTGCTAATCAGAAATTCAATTAATAAAGATTTGAAAAGATTTATAGTCATCCATTCCTCTTTCTCACCCTAGACTCCTTCAATGAGAATGAAGAATGGTTGTGGTTATTTTAATAACAAAAGCCATCTGCCTTCAGGGGGGCTGCGTGTGGCTCCCTCTTGCCCCAGGAGCCCCTGCAGCCCAGGAACTTCCTGGTCCAGTGCTAGAGTGGGGCCACTTTCATGGCAAGTGTTTCTTTCTCTTCCTTCTACCATCACAACATTTTAGTTATGAACCGGTGAAAAATAACCTGGCACCCTGTGGAAGCTTTCAAACCAGAGCTGACAACCCATTTGCTGTACCCTGAGATGTACCAGGTGCCAGGAGACAGTTCTGTTCTACCATGAGTGGGGCGATGACAGTCTTTTTTTCTTTGTAATAGACTTTATTTCTTAAAACTTATTTAAACTCCCAGAAAAACTGAGGAGACAGAACGGAATTCTCATTCACTTCACATCAGTTTGCTCTACTAATGAGGTCTTACATTAGCATGATATGCTTGTTGCAAATAATAAACAAATAGTGATACCTTATTATTAAACAAAGTCCTTAACTTATATAAATCTCCTTGTTTTTTTACCTACTAGCTTGTTTAACTCCAGGATTCCACATTACGTTTAGTTAGGTCCCTTTCAGCTCCTCTGGGTTGTGCTGTTTCTTAGACTTTGTTTAGAGATGACTTGGATAGTTTTAAAGACTGGTCAGTTGCACCACTATTAGAATTTGTATCATTTTTTTTTAATCACAGAAAGACTGGGGACCTCCCTGGTGGTGCAAGGGGTTAAGACGCAACTATGAAGCAGTCTGCAGTCACTGCAGCACCAGTTCCATCCCAGGCTGGCCAGGAGCAACACACGTGGCACAGCAGACCTTTCCTGACTAGCCCGCTCTCCCCTCAGCAGTGTATTTCAGTCAGTCTGCCTGTTCTGCTCCCCACTCGGATGAATCCTCTCCCCGCCTCTCTACCCCACATTTCTGGCCTGCACCCCAGCTCTTGTATGCATAAATAAATAAATATTTTTAAAAAAGACTGGGTTGATAGATTATTGGAAATAAGACCAGAGAGATGAAATATCATTTTCATCACATCCTATCAACTCAATTTATGACTGTTGACATTGACCTCACTGAGTCTGTCAGCTGTCTTCACTGATAAATTGCTCTTTGTCCCCTTTCCATGCTGTATACTTTGAAAGGGGGTCACTACAAGCAGCTTATGGCTACGGAATAAGGGCTTATGCAAAGGAGGTCCAGCCCCTTCATGGTGAAGATCTACAGAAAATATGTGGAATTCTTCTATGTGGGAGATTGCAAATTCTCTCCCATTTATTGACATTCAGTCAATTATTTCTATGAGTATATATATTTATTTTATACTACAGGTTAGCATTCAATGCTACTTTATCTGCTCAAATAATTTCAGTTTTAGCCATTGGGAGCTCTTTTATCTGGCATTTTCCTTTAGCATAATCCCATCATTATATGTACGGTGGTTGCTTTTTGGGGTTTTTTTTTTGTTTTGTTTTGTTTTAAGATTTATTTTATTTATTTATGCATACAAGAGCTGGGGTGTAGGCCAGGGAGGGCCTTGGGGATTTTTGTTTGTTTGTTTGTTTTTGGAGTAATTATCATTTTCTGGTGCTACAAGAAGATTCAGACTTATTTTTCTCTCCCCGTCATTTCTCCTATAAGCACTGGTGTTTTGTGTTGGAAAATGGTGTTGAAACCAAGATTTGAGTTCCAAGTGTGTTTATTGTTATTGACGTCATTTCCTTTCAAACTTCTCATCTTACAGAGCTAAAGAATATGTTTTTACACTCACTTTCATATATATATATATATATATACACACACACACACACTTAGTTACGGCTATTCCTATATATAAACATCTGTATCTATATTAAGCTAAACATGATTTCATACCAAGGTCTCCAACTCTACTCCATTTGTCCACCGGTAAAGAATCTATCTGTGTCTCCAAGGTAAAGGTCGATCAGAGACTCTTACCCTTTAAGGTTGGAAGAGATCTAAAAATTATCTCACTTACCTTTCTCTCACTCAATTTTCTGCTTCAAACTGCTACAGCACTGTGACTAGAAATCAGAGAATTTCTAGTCAGTGTTGCATGAGCTGGGATCTTTCATAGAACAAAAGCCATGAGAGACAAAACTTCATCTTCCCATCTGAGGAATCTCTCGGCCAAGAGACAAAAAGTTGATCTCAGAGTTCAAAGTCACAGAGGGTGACAAATAGAGTTGGACTTTTCAAATGAAAAAGCTGAAAAGAATAGACAGGCATTATTGATACTGGAACCTAGGGCAAGAAAGGTCTGAACAGAATGACAGAAGAAGACACTAATGGAAATAAGAAAAGTAATAAAACTAATATGGAATGACCAAGAACGTCTGCAGAATCATATGGATGTGGATGATAATCTGACTATACCCCCCAAATGTACTTCCCTAACCTCAGTCCTTGTAAAATGAGGATAATGACACTCACCTAATAAAATAATTTTGAGTGTGAAATGAGAAGCAGTATGCAGAACACTTAACACAGGTCTTGTACCACAGGGAAAGAAGACACCATCACTATCATCATCATTATCAACACAAGTGTTTATTGTTTGCCGTTTTTTTTTAAGATTCATTTATTTATTTATTTATACAAGTACTGGGTACAGTCAGAAGCGTGGGAGGGTGAGAGAATTCACCAGAGACAGAGCGGGGAGCAGAGCAGGCAGAAGGACCGAAGTACACTGCTGAGGGAGCAGTGGGCGCTGCAGGAGAGGTCTGTGCACCATGTGGGACCCTCGCTGGTGGCTGGGGATCAAACTGGCGCTGCAGAGGCTGTGGGCAGTTTTGCAGCCCAGAGCTTGACCGCTGGGCCACCAGGGGAGGCCCTATTGTTAGTATTATTACTGATATTGATGGTTGTGGATTTTCCTTCTTAGAAAGGTCATTGAACTTGAATAGTTGTTTTTTTTTTTTTCCCTGCCCTGGAGAATTTGTATGCATGGCCAATGATTCCCCCAAATCTTTGCATTCTCACAATTCCTGGTGAGATGAAACCTCCAAAACAATGCTGGTTATAAAACAACAAAAAAGGCTGTGGTCTTTGTATAATTGCCTGATTTTTAAGAGACAGACTTCAAAATCGAGTGTGCCCATGTCACATCAGAGAGCTGGTTTTATGAACTTTTTCTTTTCATACTCAGGCAGCTGCTGTTGTGCATTTCTTTTGATGTCAGGCAGCATTTCCCAGCAACTGCATATCTCAGTGACTAGTAACAATTTCTATTAATGAAGAGGAAAGCAAATTTCCATTTTTAAAAAACAAAAAGCCTACAGGAATTACAGGAACATTTATTACCACTGCCCTTAGGCTCCTGGGAGCTCATGCTAGAATACATGCCATTTAATTGTATATTTAGACCTCTGCAGAAACTGCATATATGTTTCAGTTTAGCTAGAGGCATTTTCATTCAAAATGAGTTACCATACTCTTCCTTAGTTTAGCTTAAACTCAATATAGTTACATTTATCCTGATAACATGAGCATATCCTAGAGCTCTTTAATAGGAAATTTTGAATAGATAACCGATTCTCATTGTCACCATCTGGACAGTCTTGTGAGATCAACCTGACCTTCAGTATTAAGCTGGTCTGGTGAGTAAATGGCAAAAAAGACAGGCAAATATGGATTGGAGAATTGGAAGCTAGTATCAGCCTCCATGGCTTCCATTACCTTTGTCTGACAATAAATATACAGTGACACTTTCCTGGTCAAGTAAAAGGTCATATGATCCCTGACAAGTCTGGGAACCAAGATCTTGTGTTCAGAACTTTGCTGGTCCTACTAGTCCTTCAAAATGGAAATAGAGATTGCTGAAACCAAGTGACATCATGGAAAGTGGCAGAACTTGATTCTATACAGGACTGTTCCTTTCTCAACTGACTGGAACTTTACTTGCCAAACTCAGAGAGCATTATAACTGAATGACAGAAGACATCATAGTAGAGATTGACTGGATGGTAAAGGGAGGAAAGAAGACATTTTCAAAAAGCATGGCCAAAACCAGGGTAAAAAACTTGTTTACTGGTCTCTCTAGATCTCGACCCATCAGTCCTTCAGGTTAAGCACTGAAAGCTTGAGTGGGAAGGAGAAAGCAAGAGTGGTGGTGCTGGGCCTACTGAAGAGAGCGGTGTCCTGCTCCAAAGCCTGCAGGCAGAAGCAATCTCCTCTAGGCCCCTTTCTCTGCTTTCATGAAGCAAGCTTCACTAGCAAAGGGTCAACCCCAAGAGAATGGACATGGTAGAGATTAACTTTGCATTCCTACTTTATCTGGGTTGCAGAATTAAAATATGAATGTTTTCCATTCTTCACCCTGTCCCAAATCTATTCTTTCCTTTTCACTAGTAAATCTAGCCTTTTTCAGGCACCATTCTGAACTACTTTCAGAGACCAGATGTGTTTCTTTTGAAGTCAAAGAATGGGAAGCTGCTTGACAGCCTTAAAGTTTTAAAAAATCATTATATTGGAGCTACATCATGCAGGAAGACAGTGGGGAAAAAATACTCTTGGCTGAAGCAGAGCTGTAAAAATAATAGGTTCCAAAGTTTGATTTTGAGTCTCCTGCTAGATGGGGAGAAGAGAATTATAAAGCTGAGGCCCCAAGAGAGTATTTCTATTTGGCTGAGAAGAGATTCCAGAAAGTTGCCTAATTATCCCCAGAACTCACATGTATTTGGCAGAGTGGGTTGCTTTTCAAGAGAGAAGTAACTAAAATAAGGGATGACTTCTCTTCCATGTGGAAATAAAATTAACTGAGAAGCAAAAGAAGTTCTTAGAGGGTTAGTAAAGGAAATACTAAAATATATTGAAAAATAAAAGCCAGAACTCAACAAACTCATTATCAAAAATTTGGTGTGAGCTAAAAACATAGAGATTTAGATAAATTCATGGGCATGAGATTCATAAGTTATGATCATCTAAATCAGAGGTCCTGGAGGTTCTCAAAGACTAACATACAGGTCACAAATATGAAGCACAGCAATGTCTTTTAATAGTTCCCATCATGAAAGTAATTCATTACTGATCAGTCTCTGGGTTGCATTTTTACTTTCTTGGACACTCAAAGGAATAAGAAAGAAAAGGAAAGAGGCTTTTTAAAATTGCTTTTGTCTAAAACATAACTACTTTCAACACCATGGTGTCTATTTGAGGGGCAACCTGAATGGAACTTGCCTTTGTGGAGTCACTGTAATCACTGAACTTTATGATTAAAATCAGAAGCAGGTGTCCCACTAGAACCATGTTCAGATGCACAACTGGCCCTTGCTCACACGAAATAGAACATGACTGCTGGCCTCCAGAGATCTTTGGTTCACTCGGCAGATGCAAAACTGAAAATAGAGCTGTCCAGTAGGCTTAGATAGCAGAGAGTAAAAAGATGAAAGAAAAGGGAAAACAGTTTAGAAATTGTGCTGAAGATGGCCTCCTGCCGATTTCTGCTGTGGAAGATCTTGGAAGGAAAAATGAGTTGTAGGACTTAGCACCCACTACAAATCCTACTGGAAAGACTGTTTTACATTGGAACCAAAGGCACAGATCCAAGCACTATGAAGCTGTCAGCAGCCACTAAAGCATGAGTTTGATCCCCAGCCAGGGAGCTACCCACATGGCACAGCAGACCTCTCCTGCCTCGCTGCTCCCCTCAACAGCGTATTTCAGTAGATCTGCCTGTTCTGCTCCCCATTCTGTCTCTGGTGAACTCTCTCAACCCCCCATACCTCTGGTCTATACCCCAGCTCTTGTATGCATAAATAAAATAAGTCTTTAAAAAAAAAATGATGCACCTTTTAGTCCTTATCAGGCAACACTCAGAGCAACTTGTCCCCTCAATAAATGGGACCAACAGCATCTTCTACAGGCACTCTAGCTTGTTTGAAAGGACAATCTCTGTCCTTTCAAATCTCACGAGTGCCTCCAACCCCCACTATGTACTCCAAATATGCCCTCTAAACAGAAAAGGCATATTTACTGGATGATTGAATGCTAAATATGTGGAACTAAGAATTTCTCTTTTATGGATAAACCCTGGATCCTTAAATATGACTCTGGGGAGTGGCAATCTAGGGCATATATCAAGATATTATATATAAAACATTACTCTTCTTTTTGAATAGCTTTCTAACTCTGATGATGAGGCAGATTTTGCTAAACTTTCAAAAATAATTCTCCTCTGGGCTAAAATCATGCATGAGAAATTTCAAGGGGGAAGGATCATTTTTTTCTAAAGGTTACAAGCCTAAATTATAAACTCAAGTCAATAAGTTAGACGTCTAAAAATAGGGGTGGATAATAAGAGTGCTTTCTCAACCAAAACCACAAACTTCCCTCTGCTGCACTCAGAGAAAGGAGCAGAAACTAATCTTTCTCCCCAGGTGGAAAAATGGCTAATAGAAATCTACCAGATGCCTTGGATTCTGTGCACTGACCCTGTATTCCCATCAATCTCATTTATTTTTGTCTGAAGTCTTATTTTCAGGCCACTACATTCGAATACTGAAACAGGCCAAATCCACTTAGATGCTCTGGGGGGAGGAGATTCTTTTATTAGCAAACACACTTATGTTCTGCTTTTTGCCATTAAGGATGACAAGTCTTGACTGGAGAAGGGAGAGATGGTGGCTCATGGAATCTTACATAAGCAATTTGATAGAAGTTCTTAGACGCATGGAAGTCTCTATTAGGGGAACTGTGGACAACACAGAGATGAGATTGTCAGAAGGGCTCCAGCTTCACAAAATGTAGAGATGGACCCAAAAAATACAAAAATGAGACAGGGGCTCCAAAACTGCTGTGGCCCCTGAGGGAGTGTGAAACCAAAGTTCTCCCCACTTCTTCCCCAAATTCCACCACCTCCAACAACTAACCTACAGGACTGGTCATTTTGCTCATTAAAAGCATTGAGACCAGCAGTTTCTCAACCTGTAAAAGGGGGACTTTATACTCCCCACAGGGGTAGTTTTGAGCATGATGACAAGCCCTGTGGGTGCTTGGTCCCTGAGTGACAAGAAGCCCAGGTTTGGTACAGGAGTGTAAAAAAGGGGGCCTCTCTGGTGGCGCAGGGAGTTGGGCACAGCACTGTGAAGCTGCCGGCAGCCTCAGCAGCATGGGTTCGATCCTTGGGCGGCCAGGGAGATACCCACATGGCGCGGCAGACCTCTCCTATCTCGCCCGCTGCTGCCCTCAGCAGTGTTTTCCATCCATCTGCCTGTTCTGCTCCCCGCTCTGTCTCTGGTGAATCCCCTCACCATCCTGTACCTCTGGCCTGCACCCTGGTTCTTGTGTGCATAAATAAATAAATCTTTAAAATAAAAAATGAAGCCAAAAAGAAAAAAAAACTACACAGCCATACAGCTAGCTGAGAGAGAGCCAAAACTATTCCACATGAGCAATGGTTTTGCCACATCATTGCTCCACCACTGATTAAATAACAATTGTACCTTTTCAATCCAGGGGATAAGTTTTAAACACTTTTAAGATTTTTCATATAAATTAAATCCACAGGACAAAAAAATACATCAATAAATCTTTTAACAGACTATGTTTCTTGTTTGGAGTTTGAGCAGGTCAGCTGCCCTCATGTCAGATTTACTTGTATTTGCAAACCACCTTTTCGGTGTCCAGATTTCCAACTCCAATTCTTTCTCGTCTCCCCTGTTTCTTTCCCTCTCTTTTTTCTCACTCTTCCTTTTGTTTTCTCTCCCCATCACCCTTCCTTTTCTCACGTATCAATAAAATTTTGACAGATCTGTCTCTTCCTCTCTCCCTGGGGCTCACCACAGGCCATCGGGTCCTGAGATTGCTGGTGACATCTCTGGGAGACCCCGCAGGATAACAGCTGTCCTTTGAAGATGCCAGCTGCTCTTCCTGCGCCTGGGGAAGCTGAAGGAGAAAGACCTTCATGCTGACACTTCCTCCCCCTGAGAAACCGGCTTTGGAATAGTTATTAGATCAGCAGGGGTCCTGTGATGCTGCCCCAAGCTGACTCCCCCACCAGGCAGGGGGCAAGGAAGGAAGAATACCCCTCATTCTGGGGGCTCTTCCCCTGGGTGTTGCCCATCTTCCAGCTGGCAGGGTGCAAGAGCTGCCAATGGATAGGAAGAAGAACATATGCTAGATTCCACTCTAGAAGTTTCTGGCCAGTGCTCATCACTCACTTACACGTTAGGAAAAATCCCACAAAATTACCAAACTGCTTTGATTTAATTTACAAAATAATCAAACCTAACCTTGTAAGGTCAACCTAATCCTGATGAAAAAGAACACTGTTAAGGGCCTCTATTCACCATTTGACTGCATTTCCCTCATGCTGAAAGATGTCCGGCGTATCCTCTGAACTCTGAGATGGTTGCATCTAGCAGATGGGCAGGCAAAGCCTACATCAGGGCCTCAGCCTTCCTTGAAACAGTATTCCTTGCTGAGGAGGCTGCTTCTGAATGCTGACCTGATCCTGACTACGGTTCATCAGCTACTCTATTTCCAATAGCCTGAGACTTTCTGGGAAAACAGGGATATGGCTCAAGCATACTTTTGTAGGGGAAGAAAATCACTTCATATACAATCCTAATCCTTGTTTTGTAGAAGAATAGAATTTTTATTTGTTTACTTATCCATGTTCTTGCAGGAGAAGAGAAGACATACCCTCTCCATCGAAAGCACTAATCTCCTGGCTAATTCCCTGTAGATGTGTCCTCAAGAGCCTGAAATATGAACCCTGATTGCCCCTGAGGATTGCTGTGGTGACCAGAGAGCTCTTATTGGGGAGCTAGACATTCGAAGGGAGGCCTGAGCTGGGGAGCCATCTTCCTGCTAAACTACAAAGCTACTAGTTCCCAAGTAACAGTTTGCTTTGGCCTGAATTGTGTTGACAACACCGCACTGACAAATGGGAGTCCTGGAGCAAGTCGTATAAAGCAGGATGCTGCTGAAAGAGCAAGACCCTGGCCTTGTATTCTTAGAATAATCATACAGCATCAGAGGTGTGGGGAAAGAGGACAAAGAGAAAAGGGAGGGTGAAACTAGAAAAGGTGCTCTGTCATCTGCAGTTTCAGGATGGTGAGTCTGCCCCCCAGGCACTTCTCATCTGCTTGATGACTCAGTATTGAGATTGAAATCAAGCCCTAGATCCCCAGCCTTGGTTTCAAACTTATCAGGGCTTTCCACTGATGAGCTTCTGTGGTCCCTCGTTATACATCAGTCAACAGCGCCCTCTCCCCCCATTCCCTGTCATACCTGTGATGTATAAGTTGGGAGTGTTTATGCATCATTCAATGGCCCCCCAGGAGTTTCTGGTCATTCCTCATGATGCATATACTTTCCCAGGGTGATCAAGCTTTCTGCTCTTGATTGATATGAAAGGCACCTTGTAGGGTTGGGTTCCTATAACTGATTGACCACAGTTCTGACCTTGTATAGGAAGGCAGAACAATTTTTAAAAAATGGTGGCCAAACAGGCCACTTAGGATTAGCAAACCCACGGGCCTGACGAACCGCACCCTTGCACAAGAGATGTTTTTCCCCTAAAAGTGATGGTCTTTTCTTTTTTTAATTTATCTATTTATGCAATCAAGATCTGTGGTACAGGCCAGAGATGTGGGGGGATTCACCAGAGACAGAGCGGGGAACAGAACAGGTAGAATTACTGAAATACACTGCTGAGGGGAGCAGCGGGAGAGATAGGAGAGGTCTGCTTCGCCATGTGGGGTACTCTCTGGCTGGCCGGGATTGAACTCATGCTTCAGAGGTTGTGGATTGCCTCACAGTGTGGTGCTTAACCCCTGGGCCACCAGGGAGACCCCAAAAGTAATGGTCTTAATGATGATAAAATAACAATAATGACAATAATGGTGGTGACAATATAATTGACTTACTAATGACTTACTGAGCCATGAAATACTGTATTTTGTATTGTTTTCCCACTGATCACTTTCCTATTTGTAATGACACTCAAGGAAGAGACCCTATTTTATGATCATTTCAGTTATGATAAGCTTAAACCTAGTACTGATATTCAGCTGACTGAGATATCTTACCCACTTTCTTCTTACAAAATGTTCTCTTGAGGCATCTCACTGTTTGGAAGAAAGGAATTCCTTCTCTTAGTCCACAGAGAACCAACCCAACACATCCCACATGCTATATAGATGCCTGAACACCTAAAGTTTCCTTTGCCCATGCTAGTTTTTTGATTTTATCTTTGTGTCTGATTTACTTGTTGCCAGATCCCAGGAACTTAAGGAAATACTTATCACAGAATCAATGCTCAGTAAATATTTCTGGAATTGTTACAGGGCAGGGAGAGGGGCACCCCTGAACTCCCAAACCTGCCTGTTCTAAAAAGATTCTGCCATCTGCCGCATCAAGATAAAACATACTCTAGTGCTTAAGACCTTCCATGGAAAGGAACTTGAGTACAATTAGCGTGCAACAAAGAAAAGGGGAAGAATAAAGTTTCCAAATCAAGCACCCAAAGTTACCCATCTCCTCGTGGGTAAATGCCCAGCCAAACAGCATTGGCCCAAAGCAAGGCCCAAAAGCCTGCCACAAGTCTAAAGCACCTTCCGGCAGGGACCCATAGAAAAGGGTCAGAAAGAGTCAGACAAGTCTGAGAGGAAAAGAGCAAAATCAAGATAAAAGCTGCCATTGTTAACCTCATCACGGTTAATCAATGATGATGTTAACCTCATCATTGTCTCTCTCTCACATCTGTTTCACCCAGTCCAGGGCGGGGAAGTGCCCGCAGCTTGTTCACTTGTCTCTGCTCCATGTGCCTCCTCCAGGTCTCCTGGCTCTCCATCCTTCCTCCTTCCTTCTCCAATCTCCTCTTCAGCTTCTTCTTCTCTCTGCCCAGCTCCACCCTCCCTTGGGTGGGGCAAGGAAATGAAACCTCCCCTCCTCCTGGGGACCACCCTGTTACAGAATCAACCAATGATTGCACGTCTTTGAGCAGGGAAAGGAACAGATTGGTATGCAGTAAGTTAACCTAACGAGTCTAGCTGACCCAACTTTCCTGGAGGAAATGCCAAGCTGCTAATCTTTCTCTTCATTTGAATCTGAGGCAAGCACCTTTGGCTCAGCCTCCCCTCCCTGCCCCCGTAATTCCACACCACTTTTTCCCTCCACCTTTGTTTCCAGTTCCTAATCCTCTGGTATCAGGAAAATCAGGCTGAATATTCTGTTGCGATAATGCACCAAACACAGGGACTCCCGCCGTATGTTCAGCACATATTGAACAAATAGTTCAATAGTGTCCTGGCTGTTGTGAGGTATTAACTTCATTTCTCACCAGCATTCTGCAAGACAGGGATTGTAGTCTCCAATTTCAAATGAAGCAACTGAGTCATAGAGAGTTTAGGGAAAATTTTCAAGGTCATGGTAGGAAGAATTAGAGTTGAAAATTTCACAAAAACCTGTCTTAACTTTTGGTGTATTGTGAGTTCCCAAAGTGTTAACATGTAGAAATGGAAACGACCATGTAAATTGACAAATGTTGGTAATATAAATGCTTAAACATTTAATTCAATATAATTTAATTTACTATGTTTAAATATATATATTTAAGACAAGCAAAGTTGTTAGTGTGGCAATACACAATTTGATGGGCTGAGAGAAATTATTTGATAATCTACTCAATTACTAATAAGCACCCTCCTAATATGAATTCTTTTCAGAATCCTGGGGTAATGTATTCAGTGTTATAATTCCATTTATCGGGAAATGACCCGAATTTGAAATGAATAAACTTTCATTAAATTTTATTTCATTAAATAAAATTTAATCAAACACCTTCTAGGCAGGGGAGTCTAGCTTAGGTGAGTCTCCCAGCAGAAACTGAGGTGGGTGTTAGGACATAAATGAAAAACTAAGGGAATAATCGTAAGGCAAAAACTGTAAGAGACTGAGGGAGGCAGAACAGGCAAGGAGAGAAATTGAACAGTTTCTCAGGTAAAGTCAAGTATTGACCTAGCCACTCCCTCCCCTCCCCGTGTCCTACCCCCCCCCACCACCACACACACACACACAGGAAAGCACTCTAGATAAGAGCAGACAGTGCTTCTCAGAGTCATTTCTCCTCCGGCAATGGAGCTAGGTTTTGTAGCTTCAAAGGAGTCAACCATTAGTTACTTCTCCAGGCTTAGAGTGGGAGCTGACCTCCCAGTCTCGTAGTGAGGCTCATTCAGCTAAGGATGGAGGCTCAGGTGACCCCTGGGTGACATTTGCAGCAGCGGTGGTGGGTATATCAGCAGGTGAGGGAACCTGGTGAAGGCCCGGTGGTAACTACTCCCGCCTCTAAATCTTGTGAGCTTAAACCATGCCTCTTCAGTTACAATACCCCTATGGTCACCACATTTTCCCTAAAATCCAACACCTGGGATTTCCTTCATCATCTCTCAACTAGACATAGATTCTAATTGATTCCTTGGTCCTCATCCATGGTTTTAGGACACAGCTCCCTAAACCGACCTCTTGAGTGTCACACAATTTAGTACAGAAGATGACCTTAGAGATAGCTCACCTCTTACAGGTGAGAACACTGAACTCAGAGAAGGGAAGTGATTCTTTCAAGGTCACACTTTATGATTTAAGTCTATATTAAGGGAAAATCCATTGTCTAATTATTCTCAGAAGCTGAGGGAAGTGTCAAGGAGCAGAGCTGTGAAAGTGACGTGGGTTTAGCACATTAAAGCTAGAATACACTACTAACTTCAGAAAAGAGAACATCACATACCTTCAGGCCTATTATACTAATGGACAGAACATTTTGCCATTGTCATACTTGGTTTAATCCCTTTGCATCTGATACCCACAAGCAGTCGATTTTTTTTTCCCCAGTGTCACAGCCAGCTGTGCTCTAATATCTCAGCAAATTAAAAAGTAATTACCTTAATAATGGATTAGTTGCTGAGTTTAATCATTCTGAAAAAGTACTTGGGTTTTCCATTTATAAAATCATAAAATGTGGCGTTTGTGTGCCCCATCATTTAGAGGTCCCTGAGAATTTCATGCTTTTGTTGAGATAGACTGGCATCAACAGCAGAAAACAAGATGGAGCCCCCTGCCTTTCCCAGGTCTCGTATCTGCTTTACTTCATATATACATGAAGCCTTTGATTCTATGACTGGAGAAGGTAACTATAATGGCAGGAGAAGAATCTGAAGAAGAAAGAGAAAATGATGGGTAAGATGAAGAAATAGAAGTCTGTCCCCTAGTGGTTTCATTTCTTTGATCTTAGGATGCCTTTATGAGAGGATCATTAAAGAGAAAGAAATCAAAAACCAGTAGATACAAGTGGAAATGAATTCAGGGACCAATTTGTAGAAGCTCCCATTGGCCAAATTGAGTTCAGTTTGAGCTTCAGTAAAGGCAAGAGTGCAAACTCACCAAGTATTATAAGTTCATGAATTAATAATGTTATAAAATACTGGCTACTTTCAAAGGTTGTAAAATTGGCAAATAAAGGGAACAAAAAACAAGCCTTTATTCTGTCTCTACTGTGTGAACTATACACTGAGTAACCAAACAGTTGATGAAAGGAAGCATCTCTTTACAAAATTACTCTAGCTAATTAATGTAAATAAGATGATAAAATTAGAACATCATTTTGCAACCACCTTTCAGCATCAGTTGATGCCTCGTTGGTGGATCTGGCTATCAGTTCCTGCTCAAAGAAAGAGAATAAACCAGACAATACACATCTTACTGAGTGTCTGTCAAAGGAAATAAAACCGACTCTAATTCCATTTCATTCCATTTTAAATTTGCAGAAAATATGGAGGGACATAATTGAACTGCTTCATTATTTTGCAATCCACAGTCTGCAAAATTAAGTCTACAGGTTAAAAGGCCCAGGTTTTTTAGCAGATAGATTGTAAAGAAAAGAAAAGGATGGTAGGGAAATCTGCAGATTTCAAAGGACACTTAAAAATTATTAATTAAGGGGCAGGATTAAACTACTGTATTTAGAAATGAACATTTGGGAGATAGAACCATGAAAAAGGCAAGGAAATTATTTATATTCAGCCTTTTTAAAAAAAGATTGTTTGTTTGTTTGTTTGTTTGGTTGGTTGGTTATGCATAGAGGAACTGGGGTGTAGGCAAGAGGTGTGGGGGGTGAGAGGATTCACCAGAGTCAGAATGGGGAGCAGAACAGGCAGATTGACTGAAATACACTGCTGAGGGGAGCAGCAGATGAGACAGGAGAGGTCTGCTGCGCCATATGTGGGTCAGCTCCCTGGCCAAGATCAAACTCAGGCAGGGTGGTGATAGTGCTGAGACTTAATCCCTAGGCTACCAGGGAGGCCCAGTAAGGAAGTTATTTAAAAACTGAGGTTGTGTTTATGAAAATCCTACAATTATGATGAGGCATCTGGAAGTTTCCCCAGGTACTAGCAATATTCTCAGCATGTTTTGTCTGTTTGTTTGTATATTAGGGCTTTTGTTGTTGTTGTTTTAATTGAGGTAACATTGGTTTACAACACTCTATACAGTTTAGAGAAATTGGTGCACACTGTACCACATCTACCACCAAAGGACCCCTAAGACCTTTACCATAGAAAACTGGACCCCTATACTCTTTGTTCGTCAGACCCATTCTCTCCCTGTCATAGCCTCAATTCTGCAGTCATATTTCTAGTATTTGTTTTGGTTTAGTTTTGTCATTTCCTTTGTTTTATTTCTCTATATTTCACATATGAGTGAAATCATCTGGTATTTGTCTTTCTCCTGATTTATTTCACTTAGCATAATCTCCTCCAGTTCCAGCTGTGCTCTCCCAAATGGTAGGATTTCATCTCATTTTATAGCTGAGTAGTATTCCATTGTGTGTTTGTGTGTATATGTGTGTGTGGCATCTTTATCACTTATCTATTGTTGACACTTAAATTGTATCCAAAACTTAGCTGATATATCAGTGCCGCTATGATCATTGGAGTGTATATATCCCTTTGAATTTTTATATGCACATCATCTTCATCCATCCATCTTTTGTTGGGCATTTAAGTTGTTTTCATAATTTGGCTATTGTACATAGAACATAGGAGGTCATATAGCCCTTCAAAAATAGTGCTTTTGTATTCTTTTGATTAATCAAAGAGTTGAATTGCTGCCAGATTAGACAAAAGAAATGAAACCTGAGTTCCTATTCTTGCTGGGGGTGTAGACGGACTCTCTCCAGTCTCCCTACCTAGACACTTCCAAAAGCTCAGACAATGCTAATTGTGGTAGATTGAATTAATGGTGCCATTTTCCCCACCCTGTGTCCACACACGTTGCCACATCATTGGCGAGGTTTACCTACTAAATATACAATTTTCTTCCCCTCCTCTTTGGCCACCAGAATGGCCAGGGACGAGATGGCCACTGGAGGGGCAGTGTGCCAATTCCAAGGCTAGGCTTTAAAAATCATCACCTGTTTCCTTTTTTCCCATGTGTGCTTTGGCCATCTGTGTGAGAAGAGGTTAATTTACTTGTATCCTCTTAGCTGGGGCCCCAGAATGAATAGATGTGAAAGTGAACTGAGCTCGATACATGGAGAAGATAAATGATGCAACCAGAAGCACAGCTGCCAGCCAAGCCTCATCTCCAGAGGCTGCCCATCAGACACAGAATAAATGATTGCTGTTTTAAGCCCTGAGTTTGGGGTAGATTGTTACAAAGCAACAACTAGCTGATACAACTGTGCTGATGCAACCTGTGATTAATCACACCTTCCTTAGAATTGCACCTTTGCCTAACTTGTTTTAAAACTAAAAGTCAAGTGTGCCATTTTCCATATCTCATCCGCCTCCAGGTTTTGCCCTCTCCCTCAATGCCCTATTGCAGAGGGAAAGATTGGAAAATGCAATCCAGGCTTCAGTAATAAATTCAAACATACTCATTGCAGACTTCATCCCTGGCCTCACCATTATTCCTTTTTTTCCCTCTCCATTGTGTGATTTTATGATTTAGCCCTTCACGTTGTTTGTGTGAGTGGGGAGCCCATTATTTCCCACATCATCATCTTTTGCCTCTCTCCCTAAATAAAGGTTGAAAGCAGTGTGGAGGGGTAAAGGAAAAAGGGAAAGAATACCTTGTCACTGTTCATGTTCCATTTTAAACCACATCCCACCTACAGCCCATTCTGTCATTTCTAAATCATCACTCTTACCTATGATTCATTTTTGTATGTTTTGTCATTCCCAATTTTGCAATTTTAAGACACTGATAAGAAATATGCCAGGCAATAAAGAAGATCTTCATAAGGGAAAAACCAATGCTGTCTCCCCTAACCAGACACATTACAAGGCATTCCTTCTGCAGGCAAACAAGCTGTCACAAGGAGTTATCCATCTAGGACTCCCTTTCATGCTGGAAGTCAGGATGAAATGACAAATGCTTCACATCCACTCTGAGGACAGCCCCTGGCCAGTGAGGGCTGGACCATGTCGCATCTCCACCCAGAAAGAGAGTGACAATGACAATAGCTTCCATCTTCTTCTGGAAATTTATCTCCTCCTCTTACTCTGGCTGGGTAACAGCCTGGTAGCCACCCTCATTGCATTTCACATTCCTGAGGCTCTGGGACAGTGAGATCTCATATCCCATATCTTTGATTCAGGGACTCTTTGGATGATTATTTTCTCACAAGAACTAAGCAAAGTTGTATGACTACATCATCACACTTAGGAGCTACCGAGGAGCCCTTCTGTGCTTCAAATTTACCACTCGATTACCTAGACATATTTTTTGAAGGAAAGAAATTGAACATTCCTTGAGTGTCCACTATTTGCCAAGTACTTTACATATCTTATTTTACTCTCCCAACATCCCTCTAAGATATGTTCTTTTACTCCTACTCTACTGATGAGAAGGTTTGAGGGCCAAGGATATTCAGTTACCTTAGTTAAGATCATACAGCCGATAAGAGGTAAAAATACTTTGTGAAAAACTTTACAGTTTTCATGGGGTTGTATTTTTATATATTTTAAAAGGAAAGGTTTATTAGGGAAAGGAAAGGAGAAGGCACTTGCACAGATACAAGCAGGTAGAAATTGCTGCCACTGCTGCTTTGCAAAAGGAAAAGGTCTGTGAAAAGAAACGCCTGCATAGTCCCAGCCAGGCAGGAGAGCAGCCTTCATGGGATTGTAAAGAAGATGCTTTGTTTGATATGGCCTCATGTTGTACGTAGGTGTGCATGAAATGCTTGTCTCCTCCTCCTATGCCCCAATGCCTACTCAACACAGAGGACTCTATTCATTCTCTTATTCATCATTCTTTGGGTACCTTCTTGGTGCCAACCACTAGGGGGCCCTGTCCTTGAAGATACATACAGAAACATAAAAATTTCACTCCCAGATTCCACTAATAGGTTCAGTCCACTTTGCAGAAGGCCTCTGGATTAAAATAAATTGAACACTTGTTAAAGAAACCAGGTAGGTTCAAGAGCTGTTCATGCTAATAATGCCCAGTTAGAAAACCAAATGGGAACTAAGTGTCTATGCTCAGCTTGTCCAGAAAAGGGAGACAGGTTCAACCTATTGGCACTTGCCAGCTCAGCCCAAGTTACCTGACCAGCATCAAGACTTTGCTGCATATAAGGAAATTAATCCTGCTTAACCATGCAACAAATATCTGGTCTAAGTTCCTTGTTCCTGTTCACTTGATTTTCAAAATTCTCTTGCCACATCTAGCTCTTTGGAGCTCTTTCTAGCTACTTGATTAGATGTTTCCTGATTCATAAATCACTGAATAAAATTCTATAAGATGAGTAAATTGACTGTGGAAAATTTTCCTTCAATACTCTAAATATGACAGCATCAGATGCCAGATTCTTTTGCCACCCAGGAATTCTGGTTCCCCCCATTGTGGGTGCCAAGTTCAGCTCTCTCTCTTCAAGTCTTGACAAGCCGAGTTTTTTTCCCCTGGGAAGAAGGTCAATGTGTGTTGAGTGAGGGAATAGATGGGGTCCAATCAAGTTCTCCACAGTCTTCAGTTCATCCTGGCATATCCATATGGAAACTTTCATGTGAATTCACCTCTAGTCTACTGGGCTTTATCCAGCCAGATAAGAGCTCAAATCAGGGGTTTGTTAACTTCCTAATCAGCTCATTGTGGTCACTGTGCACATAAAAAGCAGGCCCAAATAACAACCATTTAAACTTCACTTTGTCTTACTCACTTTTAATTATATGGGTCATTCCATTTTCAACTTCACAGCACACCCTGCTGAAGCCCAGCGTGGGCCCTGGACTAGAAGGCAGATTTCAGTTCTTCAGACTGCACTACTGATTTTGATACAGCAATGAAGGGCTGCTGCAGCCCTACAAAATCTTCCCTAATAAAACCCCCCCAAAGACAACTCAGTTCAGCAGCAAGTAGCCAAAAGATAAGATGCCCTTTCTCCCATAGAAATGGAAGATCACATCTATCAGGGAGGGAATGATACCGCAATGAAGCATCTTTCTCTCTTTCTGTCCCACCAGGTGATAGTGAAAACAAATGGCATCAACCAAGCCTCTCCCCAAAAATCTCCAGATGTTTGTGCTACAAGGATAAGAGGCCGACTCTTTCCTATGCCCTTCCCCCTCTCTTACTCCCTGGATACGTACCTCTGGATACGTACCCCAGCACTCTGCCAGAGAGTGGGATGGTGGTCTTTCAACCACGAGTCTGCTGCCCTCCTCCACTTGTCAACAAATTAAACTACTTTCCTTCTCTTCAAACTCTGTTTCCTTTCACTGGCCTAGAGAACCAAGATTGGCAGGCATTCCAGTAACATGTCTAGTTAAGTACTGGAAACATGGCTTTAAAAATAACCTAAGCTTACATAACTGTGATCCTGACCAGCATCGCCTGCGTCACTAGCTAGTTAGTAGCGCAGACCTACTAAATCAGAAACTCGGTGGGAGAGAAGCAGCCCAGTAATCTGCATTTAATGAGTCCTTCAGGTGATTCTGGTGCAAATAAGGTTTGAGCATCACTGCCCTTGCTATACTTGACGCTTGACATGAAGGTAGTGAAATCTGGAGAGATGAAATTCCTCCCATTGGCATACCTGGTTGTAACTATAGGTGGGTGAGATTCCTGAGGCTGCCCACTGCCCACAATGCAGTCATAATTGCATTGACATTGTTTTCCTTTAGAGAGATGTTCATAGTTCCCTCATTAGAGCCAGGTCACCGGCACTATTACCTACTCTGAAGGCACATGGTGTTCCAAACAGAGGACAGAATGAGTTAAAGATGAACATAGGTCAGAAGTTACCCTCCTCAAGGCACTGTTATTTCTCCCAACTCCAGCTCCCAACTTGCCCCATCTCTCCACACACAGCCAAGATGTGCTTCGTGCTTTAGATAGCCCCCACCCACCCACTCTCATCGCCAACCAAGTGCATCCACCATTGCCAACTGCAAACTGTTAAAAGAAATAATTAAACTGAGCTCTGTGAACCTGAAAGGCCTTGGTGATAAAGCAGACCCACAGCCTCAACTGTCTTCTCCTGTCCCAACTGTTGGTCTGAAATCCCAACTGCTAGTCTAGGAGGCGGTCCTGCTGCATTTACCTGCAAAACGCTACCAGAGGTTAGCAAGAGGCACCTCCCATCTGCCACCTGCGGCCTCCCTGCTGCCACTGGTGAGTGTGGCATGTCCTTTTCAGGTGCTTTTCCATTGCTCAGTCCTTCTGGGCTTCCCACTCTGCTCCTTCCTGTGTCTTTCAGTGTCCACCACTCTCTGCACCTTTACTCCTGCAGGAGGCTGTGCTCTGTGAATTTCAGTAGCAAGAGGCAGCCTAATTGGCTTTCTCTCTGCCTGGCGATTCAATAACCAGAGGACACATAAAGTTCACTTTCTACTCTGTTGATCACCCACAAGCCACCTGCTTCATTTCCTCCTTAAAATTCGGTCTCACTTGGGATGTTTTCTGTCACACATGCAATCTCCTAAGGTTTGAAAATGGCAAGAGGAAATGGGTGGCACAGACCCAGGAACCGAGTTACTTTATTTATCTAAATGCTAATGACCACAGCCCAGCAGACCATGCGAGAAGGCAGGCAGGCAGGGCCGCTGCCTGGACAACCTCAGGCTTCAGGGGCCGTGTGCCTGTGCTCCTGTGGGGAGCATAATGTGGCCAACCCAGTGTCTGTTTTCTAGGAGTGTGTCAGCAGGAAAACCAGAGGCAAAAGGTGGCAAAATATCCTGGAGGGAACAACACTGGTCCCGGAGCACGAGGTTGTGACCAGCAGTGTTGTGACTGCCTTAACCATGGAACCATTTCTAAAGAATCAGTCACATGAGAAATGAAATGAAACAGAATAAAAGAAAATTAAGTAATATAAGTAGAGTGTGAAGCACTTTCAGCATATTAGTTCTTATTGGATGCCCTCCAATTTCCTGAGAAGTTGAGAAATGTAGGTAAAGAGCACTAAGCTTTGATACTAAGGTATTTGCATTCAAACATTTCCTCCAAACTTACTGCTGGTTGTTAGTTTGGGGAAGTCATTTAAAGTTACTGGGTCTCCAATTCCAGTGTGACAAAGATGCCCCCCCCACCCCCGCCCCGGTGAGCTGTGAGTCTTCTCCTGGCCGCACAATGGCAACCCCTGGGAACCCCGGGAAATAATGAGGTCTGCATCTGGGATGAAACCTGAACACTGGAATTTGTTGAAAATTTCCCCCCTGATTCTCATATGCAGTGGAGTTTAAATACCATGGATTGTAATATGTAAGTGAGATTGTGGATATAAAACCCTGCTGGGGCCTTTAAAAAGTTCTTCATGACCTTTTTATTTTTTTTTTCACTATTTGTCACCTCTTCCAGAGAAAGATCCCAGAAAGAGAGAGCAGAAATACACTCATTGTCTAATCATCTGAAGTGTGGTTTATTCACATCTAGCAAAAGCATTGGCATTAAAAAGACTGGCCAAGTGGACTTTGAAGATTATCTGCAGACTTAAAATTTTTTTCTAGGTCATCCATCCTCTTGCATGACAGACAACTGGCGATGACTATCTTTAGCAATAGAGCATGTTATTGAACTTTAAGGAGATGTCAGTGAGATAACCATAAATGATGACACACATGTAAGGAATTATTATTAGACCTAGTAAGGCATTGGGATGTGTATTTTCCCCTTGTGAGAATGCTGCTCATTCCTGCCTCTAAAATTAGACATTGAATTAGCTTAAGAAATTAGAAGTTTAAATTCAGTCATGATAACTGCTTATTTAACCCATCTCCCAGCTGATATCATCCAATTACGATATTCTTACAGGTTGGAATAACTGCTCCCTAATTAGAGAATCCTAATAGAGTTTAAAAGATTATATCTGCTCTGACAGCTGACACATGAAATTCTTCATTTTCTGTTCCAGCCTACACCCATTCTCTCAATTCCTGACTTCTCAGTTCTGCATAAAATTTTACACTCGGTTTGAAAAACAAAACAGTTAACCTGATCACCAGGGCTTTGTGGTCTTCCTAACCTCATGGCTTGCAAACAGAGAGATAAATGAATTGGGAGAAGGCTTGCAAAGATAATGAACTTAGAGTCTTCCAAACTGAGCTGACAATGGACTAAGCATAAGAAAGCATTAGTCATATGTTAATTTGAAAATGCAATACATCATTCAAACTTCACTTTAGTATTATTCAGTGCATTTGTTCTTTTTAATGGGATGGACTAATTTCTATTTGACAATTGCAAACAGATATGCATTTTAGTTCTGCAGGACCAAATGTCTCTGTGGAGAATGCCAAGGTTGGCACACTTCACAAACTATACTCCAGGGTGATGAGGGAGGAGGGAGGGAATGGAGGGGAATGGAGGTAGAAAACGAACACTAAGATTGGTGGGTGAAAAGCTAAAGGCCTCAAAGTGGCCCTGGGAACCAGGATAACACAGAACATGTCGATCTGAAAGCAACCGAGAGTGAAAGCAGAGGACGGATCCATTGTAAATGGGAATTCAGCTAAGTCCAAGGAGCCATAAAGGAGTTGAAATTCTGGAGCAACAGGAGAAATCCTAAAAGAACACTAGCAGTTGAAGGGTATGCACACACAAGAGCCCAAAATAAATTCTAAATTAAAGACACAGAATTTTCCTTCAAGGGCATTTTTTGGGGGGGGACTAAATAACTAGAACTGTCCTTGGAAAACTCACAGTAATATAATTTACCTAACACCCTCATTAGTTTCTGAACATGCTCTTTTTTTCACTGTTTCTCCCAGTCAGGAGGGCCTTCCAAAACTCTCTTTATTCCTGGGTAGGAGATGCCTGAAGGACCCACCTTAACGCAACGTCTGAAATGACTGGGGCAAAGAACCTTGGCTGCTTTCTGAAAATGTTGTTCCTATAGGAAACACCTACACATTTTCTCCTCTTGGGTGAAATCATTCCTGTTTAATTATGAAATGGAATGGTTAGCAAAAAAGTCTGACTAATTTAGATAACAAGGCCCCCACTTCCCCTGAATTATCTGGACAGTTTACAAATATCAGGGTGGGCAGCAGAGGATCTAAATTCTCCACATAGCGGGTAAAAAATTTTAAATTAACCCCTGTGTTCTTCCTCTGCAGATCCCCACGCTGACTGTTATGCTGTTCCCGTGTTCACACAACAGCAAGGACTTTCTGTTCTATATGCTGCCCTCGGAGTAGAGCTGTTCCAGCAAAAACAGAGAACAAGAAAAGGTGCCTGCACAGCCTTGAATTTCAAAACAGACTTCTGAGGCCCTTGGGGAAGATCGTTGCTTATAAAAGGAAAAAGACTTTCTTCTCAAGAACGCGGGTACTGAGTAGCAAAAGAAAAATATTTTATGATAAATAATAGATTTGAGAATGACACACTGGCTACCCTCTTCAATTCCAGAGCACTGAGGAAGAACAGACCAGGAAAGGCTTGGAGGTGGGCAGAGGGACACTTGTGTGAAGAGCCTGGTAAGGACCATGGGACCAGCCGCAGAGTTAGTGACTGAAGGTTCCTCAAAATCTACCTGAGGTTGGGCCTCCCCAGTGGTGCAGCAGGTTGAGCGCAGCTCTGTGAAGCTGTCCACAGCCTCTGCAGCGCTGGTTCGATTCCCGGCCAGCTAGGGAGATTCCCACGTGGCACGGCAGACCTCTCCTGTCTTGCCCACTGCTCCCCTCAGCAGTGTCTTTGGTCATCTGCCTGTTCTGCCCCCCCTCCCCCGCTCTGTCTCTGGTCAATTCTCTCACCCTCCCATGCCTCTGGCCTGTACCCCAGTTCTTGTATAAATAAAATCTTTTAAAAAAATCTACCTGAGGTTGCTCTGGGGAGCTGAGTCAGTACCTAGAGACCCTCCTGGTGCCCAAGAGAGTGTCTAGCTACAACATAGCAGCTGTCCTCCATGAACAACACTTTCCCCCACATCCAGTAATGAGCCTGTGGGTCTCCTGCAAAAGGATCATCATTTGATGCTCCCCAAATTTGCTCAGTCTGTCCCAATATTCCATGAGACCCTTGTCAATGGCCCAGGTCAATCAGAACACCCCAAAACTTGAGGCTAGGAGCATGAATGCCTAGAGTGTGGCTTATGGCAAAAGATGGGAAAAACTGTACCAGGTTTAGAGCACTTAGTTTAACAAGTGATTAAAAAACATAAACTATCTCCTTCATACTTTTTATATTGACTACATGTTAAAGTGATCCTATTTTGCATATATTGGATCAAATAAATTCTATTATCAAAATCAATTTTTTAACCCTTTTCATACGGCAACTTGAAAATGTGAAAGTACATTTCTGTCTGGTAGAACTTCATGGATGACTGATCTGGCTACACTGGGAGAACTGGTTTCATTGTCCCTTAGCCTGTCTGACGTGCCCGGTCTCACACCACAACTGAGAGTGTGCAGCATATGACGGCTATTCTATTGCTGTAGGCCTTGCAGGGAACTGTGACATCATGTCACGTATGCATTTCTCTGGAAAGAACCGCAACAGCTTTCATCAGGTTCTTTCAGGGTCTGTAATGCTCTCTCAAACAAACCAAGGGGCCTCCCAGCTGGCATAGGGATTAAGTCTCAGTGCTATCAGCTATCCCTGCTGTGGCCTGAGTGCCATCCCTGGTCAGGGAGGTGACCCACATGGCGCGGCAGATCTCTCCTGTCTTGCCCGCTGCTCCCCTCAGCAGTGTGTTTCAGTCAGTCTGCCTGTTCTGTTCCTCACTCTGCCTCTAGTGAATCCTCTCACTCCCCACATCTCTGGCCTGTACCCCAGTTCTTCTATACATAAGTAAATAATTTTTTTTTAAAAAAATCTAAAAAAAAAAAAAAAGCAAGAATTCTTAGTCAATTCCTAATCGGGGGTTAACGCATTCATGAGCATTAAAACCCAGGAAATAAGAGGCCTCCCTGGCGGTGCAGGGGGTTCAGCACTGCACTATGAGCAGTCCACAGCCTCTGCAGCACAAGCTCAATCCTCGGCTAGTCAGAGAGCAACCCACATGGCGCAGCAGACCTCTCCTGTCTCACCTGTTGCTCCCCTCAGCAGTATACTTTGGTCACTCTGCCTGTTCTGTTCCCCACTCTGTCTCTGGTGAACCCTCTCACCCCCACATCTCTGGCCTGTGCCCCAGTTCTTGTATGCATAAATAAATAAATCTTTAAAAAAAAAAAAACAGGAAATAAGAGAAACACAGCAGGTCTTTGGTCTGCAAGGCCAGTAATATTCCCAAGAACTTTGGGAAATGGAAGCAAGCAGGTGCCTAGAGCCTTCTATGGCACTCTGGGACTGGAGCTTTATTTTCCTCCTCTAACTTGGTGTATTTCAGAATTGTATTGTCTTCATACATTGAGTATAATTTCTACTGTCAGGTTTTTCCCATTAACATGGTAATATAACTATGTAATCCAAAAGAGAAACAGAGAAGTAGAAAAGAGGGGAAAAGTAAAAAAAAAAAAAAAAAATAGTTGCATTGTCCATGGCCCTTAGAGTTAGAGAATCTTGGTTCATTTTGGGGAACTTCTTCTTGGTTTCTGTGTGATCTTGAGTATGAAATCTGCCATCTCTAAGTCTTTCTTCTCCTCTGTAAAATGCAGAGAATCATGCTACATTAGAGAATGTTTTTGAGACTTAAGAGAACTAACAACTGGAAGAACTTCAAGGAAGGAGCAGAATATAAGAAGAATTTCTCCTGTAGCAAATCATTTCCTTTCCTCTAGGCCTGCACCCAAGGGAAGTTTTCTCAGAAATATTCCCAGTCTGCTCTGTGAGCACATGGTAGGTTAGAGGAAAGACTGCAAGAGGATCAAAACTCCCTGAGTCTGCAAACCCCACCAGTTCCTACTTGGAGTCCATCAATTCGCCTCCTATTCCAGTTGAACGCTTGCTGGTGTCTGCTGCCTCAGGTAAGCCAGCTTCCTGCTGGTGCTTGTCTCTCCTAGATTTCAGACAGTTGGTTGCTCTGTAACTCTAGCTGTCTGAGGGGTTCAAGAAGTCAGAAACTTGCATTTGCTTTGTGCACTGGTAGTGTCTTTAGAAGGCTGAAAGGATGCTCTTTCCAATTCTACCCTAAATGGAACCCAGAAGACCCAGCATGGCTGTGGGCTTACCCGTGCTCTTGCAAGTTTCTTTCCTCCCCGGATCAGGGATTCACTCCCATTAGACTAACCCTCCTGCTTAGTACTCAGCATACAAACATGCACAACTCCCCAAGTGCTATTAGGCTGAACTTTTTATAATTACAGATTTGGTTAACCTTTGGACTGCTCTGTAATTCTTCAATAGCTGCTTTTTGCTATGCCAGTTGAAGTCCAAGGGATCTTTGTATATCAATATTAGCAATCAGATGAAACGCTACTGCAAATAGGAGAAAGCTGCTGATGTGTGCCGTCCTTGGCCAGGGTAGAGCAGGGGCTGAGAAGGGAAGATCACTCCAAAATATTCCAGTTCAATAAATATTTGGCTGCCTGCTATGGGGCAGGTGCACACTAGGCAGGGGGACCCCAAGGACTGAAATGATATGGGTCTTGCCTCCTCTACCTCACAGCCTCAGCATTTAAACAAACAAGGCGTTAAATTGTGACAGATGCTATGCCAGAGGCATGCACAGGTGTTACAGGGAAATAGGCAGGGAGGCAATAGTGTTTCTGGGGAGTCTCAGAAAGACAGAGAGGAGGGAAGACAGATCTTGATGTAAGGTGATGAGGGTAAGTGGCTTATTTTGAAGGTGATCCTGAGAAACACCACTAGAGAAGTGCAGAGAAAGACAGGAATAGAATAAGGGGCAGCTTCACAAGGCCATATCTGCGGAACCAGGAGTCAGTCTGTCCCAAAAGCAGTCCTACTGGTTATCAGTGAGGGCTGCGGAGAGGGACTGTTGCAGCCCCGTCTGCACATAGACAGAATGGGCAACGAGCTCAGAGAGCCCTCAGGTGGAGCCGCAGCCTCTGGCAGTGGGAAGTCAGGATGGGGCTGGCATGCCCAGGAGGAGGGGACGTGGTGGGCTGCCATAAACATCACCTATGAGATGTGGCATTGAACCTTGATGGAGAAGTAGCACCGAAAAGAAAGGGAGAGGAATTTCCTGATAAGAAGGAATGCTGGAGCAGAGGAGGAGATGCAACCACATTGTGATGTGTTTAAGAAAACTGTTTGGAGGGCATAGAATGAATAAACATGAGGTAGGGAAAGCCAGGTGTGCGGAACTTGATATTTACTCTGAAGGCACCAAAAACATCAGAAAAATGCCAGTGGGTCTTAGCATCATCTTTTTTAGAAACCTCCACGCCAAGAGAGCTGAGTGGGGGAAGAAGCTCAAAAGAGGCAAGCTGGGGCAGAGTTCCAAGTCAACTGATCGCTTGTGCACCCCGGAAGCCACAGGAGCAGAAATAAGGAAAACCGAGGCCAGGGACACATACACATTGTTGGTCTCCATGGCACTGTCCAGGACTTGTCTCGGTGTCTCTGGAACATCCACTGATCGCAGGCCCACATTCGAGAGCTCCACCTTGTTTATACAACAGCCCCTTCTGCTCCTCTGCCCTAGATCTGTAGCCTTCTGCACTACTTCTGTTTGCAGCCATGTTATTGTTGTAAATACTGGTTGGTTTCACTTAAATATAGAAAGTAGAGAAAGAAAACAAAGGATCTGACAAAGGATCCGACAAAACAAAGGATGTGACAAAACCAAACCAGTCACAAACCCTAGGAGTCTGACTGTGGAATTGTGGCTACTAGAGGGAGAGGGAGAAGCACTGGAGGGAGGGAGCACAACAGAATATGGTGGAGGATTGGGGGGCAGAGTGGGGCTTGCTGGTGAGAGTGGTGCTGGGACATTTCTCTGCAGGGTGTGATCTAAGCCTCTGAATTACATAGTGTTGTAAACTGATGTCTCCTTAATAATCAAAAAAATTATTGTTCTTTGTGTCTTACAGATTTGGGACTGAGGCGCAAAATTGTTGAAGCCCAAACAGGCTACACCAAACACCTCGACTGTGTTTGTGATTCCAGCAAATGAGATGATGCATGTGCTTATGATTCTACCTCGAGGCAGGGGGTAAAACATAAGCCCTGCATAATCAGAGCTCAAGCGGGCCCTATCTGTCTCCCACTCAAATATCCTCAGCACACAGCAGCTCCGTTCTAGACCTTGACCAACTTGTCAAAACTAATTGACCTTATTTGCCATTCCCTTAAGATGTTGTTTTCTAAAATAAAGACAGATAATCTAATAAACCATCTGTTTTCCCTCCACAAGCGAATACCCCATATCCAGACATTCATCATTGATCTAGAAACATCCTTGAGGTCACAGAGAATAAAACTTCCATTTTTCAAATGAGGAAATTAAGACTCAGAAAAGTTGAGTGGTTTACCCGAGGTCATGTGCTAAGTGAAGTTACTGGAAACTTTCTTTTTCCTGATTCAGTTTCCTCAATTCAGAACGTTCTACCCACTTTGTCTGCCCATCCAGATCTACTTCTTCTGGAAGTCCTCAAGTCCAGCTGCTCCCCTGCTGCCTTTTCCAGCACCTTGTGAGAATTAATGTTTCTTTGGGCTCCCACATTATGTCACTGCCTCAGCATAGCAGCTGTGTTTCTTTGTTACTATTACGGGAAGTTCTTAGAGTGGGTGGTGCTATTAACAGGGTGATCAGGGCAGGCCTCACTCACCACATGATACTTTAACTAGGCGAGGGAGTGAGCTGTGTCACTAGGAGAGAGGTATTCCAAGCAGGAGAGCCACAGGTGCTATAGCAGGTATATGGCAGCACAAGGACAATGGTGTGGCTGAAGTGGAGTGAGTCGGTCAGAAGAGAAGGAGCCAGGGAGAGAGAGGGAGGGGGAGCTCTGATCATAAAGGGCCTGGTAAGGACTTTGTCCTTTCTTCTGAAAGAGATGGAAACCTTAGGAGGATTTTCAGCAGAAAAGTGATATGGTTCTACTTGCATCTTTTTTTTAAAACATTTATTTTTATTTTTTTATGCATAGGCCAGAGGTGTGGGGCGGGGGGGAGGGGTGAGAGGAGTCACTAGAGACAGAGTGGGGAGCAGAACAGGTGGATCTACTGAAATACGCTGCTAAGGGGAGCAGCAGATGGGACAGAACAAGTCTGCTGCTCCATGTGGTTTAGCTCCCTGGCCAGGGATTGAGCTCATGCTGCAGTGGCTAGCAATAGCTTGATAGTGCTGTGTCTTTAACCCCTGTGCCACCAGGGAGGCCCTCTACTTGCACCTTATAAAGAGCATTCTGACTGCTGTGTGGACACTGCTGGATGGAAGCAGTGAGAGGCCAGGCAAAAGCAGAAGATCTGTGAGAAGCTATTGCACTAATTCAAGCAAGACGTCGCAAGGACTTGAGTCAGGACAACTGAGGTGGCTGTAATAACACGGCATCACATCCTGGATATATTGGAAGCAAGAAGCCAGTCAGATGTGAGAGAAAGTGAGAAGTACAGGATGACTAAGAAAAAACATTTGTTTGGGAGGCTAAAAGATGGAGCTAATGTTTACTGCATTGAGAAAAGCATTACTAGGAGAACATCTGAAAGACAGAAACGTAGGATAATCGTCTAGAACATGGACGATTTGAAATGCATAGTAGATATTGACTAAAGTTGTACACATGAGCTTTAAGCTCAGAGGAGAAGCCCAGACTAGATATAAATTATGGAGTCATTGTTATATAGGTTTATTGATTATATTATTGATTATATTTAAAGTGGGATATGCGTCAATAGAAAAGACAAGTCCTTGGGACCCGAAGGTACTGATGGAGTTGGGGAAAAATTAAACAAATAAAAGAGGGTCAGAGGACCATGAAATCATCGGCTCCAATAAAGAGAGAGCATTTCAAGCACGAAAGAGCGATCCACACAAAAGAATCACTGGTTGAGCAGCCAAGAAATATCTGGAAACACCCACAATTACAGTTCTGTGGGTGTGATAGATATGCAAGGCTGAGGGGAGTAGGTTTATGAAAGATGCCAAGGAGAGGAAGAAGAAACAGTGAGCCTGGACAGCTTCCTCGACATGTTTTACCACAAAAGGAACAGAGAAATGACTTGGTAGCCAGAGGATGAGCAGAATTAAAAGACATTTATAATATTTTTTAAATGGAAGAAATCGTTGCTTGTTTATATTCATGAGAATGAGCTAAGAGAGAAGGAGATGGATCTAGTGAGTAAGGAAGGGCTGGGCGTTCAAAGGGCCTTTAAATGGGTGAGAATAAAAAGGGAGGCCAGGAGAAGTGAACCAAAATTGCAGCCTGCCCCTATTTCCCGTGAGGCCACCTCATATATAACCTACGTAGTACTTCTCGATGAGAATCTGACTCTGGAAGCTCAGTTGAAGTTTATAGGAAGTTTTCAGTCTATTACACATTTGCTCTTTAATCATGAGTCATTTTCATGATGAAACAATATGCTTGGGTTAGAGAGGCAAGAAAATAAGTAGCAGGGCTAGGATATAATCCAGGTATCTCTGTTTCTACAACCCAGGCATTTGCCACAGTTGCTTCAACAACCTCTCTGCACTTGAATAGAAATTCGACAAACTGACTGCGCAAGCAAATAGATCAGATGCCCTGGGCAATATCCCAGCTCACACCCCGCAGCAGTGAGTCTCAGACGTGGAGTAGCCTGGACAGCTTTCCTATCTGCCTGCCTACCTAGCCACCTCTCCCGGGACAAGCCGCTGCATTTGCAGAAGCAGCTGCTAGGTATCAGAGAGACAGCTGCTGCATGCGAATCCTCAGAGTTCCAAGTCCCTAATGGACACTTTGTCTGCAAGAATTCAAGGAGAAGTCTTTAGGTCCCTTGAGCAAACAAAGGCCTGTTTTACACAAGCTAGCAAGGAAATGATTCCTCAAGCAGTTCCTAATTGAAATAGAACTTGGCTCTCTGTGTTGTGTACAAAAAGTTAGCTTCCAGTCTAAATAAATCTGAAAACTTCCCAGAAGCAACTGCAGCCTGTTGAATAAATGGAAACATTTGAATTAAGATTTCTTAGCTCTCTTCGCATGCAATCATTTTTCTTTTTTAACAAAGAATAAAAAACACTTTGAATTTGATGATGTAATCTTTGGCTTCAGCTGCCCATGTTTCTTTATTCTCCCCTTTGGATTCTGGCGAGAAATCGATGAAAGTAAAGGGCAGGATTAAGGCTGATGTGCAACAGTACTTCTCAAACTTGAATGTGCATAAGAATCACCTGGGGATCTTTGTTGAAATGCAGGTTATGACTCCAAAGGTCTGGGGTATAGACTGAAAGTCTGAGTTTCAACAAACTCACAGATGATATCATTGTTCTGGTCCATGGGTTACCCTTTGAATAACGATAATTTCAAATTTAAACTCAAAAGGATTCAGTACGTCTACTCCCCGGGATGGAACCTTGCCTCTTCTCACTCTCTCTTCACTTCTACTGAACAAGTCCATAGACACTTGGCTGTGTCTACCCTCAGCGGGGCTCTGACAGCTGCAAAAATCTCAAAACTTGTTCTCTCTACATCATGCATCATGGCTCATAATTTGGCAGAGCAAACGTACTCCTCAACTCCCTCCGCCACCCACATTTGTCCCTCTCCTTTGGTATCATGTCCATAGCCACCACCACCAGCCCAAATGTCCAACTCAGACATTCATGAGGCAATCCCTTCTTTCTCTCTCACTTATCTACCTGCTTTGCTGTGAATCAACTTTACTAAGCTGAAATTTACTTTAAAAGATAGATATATTTAGAGTACAGTTCAACAAATTTTGACAAATTGAGTCCCCGGGCAAGTTAGGGCTAATTAGGCAGCTTCAGGGACAGTACAGGCAGGGACTTCTGGAGAGTTAAAAGAGGCTTCTGAGATAAGGGCAGAGACATTTAGGAGGGCTGGTGAGGGCAGCGGAAGAGAGACTAAGAGCTGGGAAAATGGGCACGTCTGCCTGGAGGAGTATAGTCACTGGGAGAAAGAGCCAAGGGCTAAATTAACGGTGTCAAAATTATCCACGTATGTTACCACCACCACAATTCAAAACAGAAGATGTCCATCACTCCAGAAAGTTATCTCCTACCCTTTACAGTCAATCCAGCCCATCCCCAGCCCCCTGATCACCTCTAATCTGTTCCCTATGACTAGTTCTACTGTTTCTAGAGTTCCATGCCAGTGGAATCATTATAGTCGGTGCTTTTTTCTGTCTGGCTTATTTCATTTGGCATAAGGCTTTTGATATTCATCCATATCATTGTAATTACCAGCAGTTTGGCCATTTGGATAGGTGTGCAGCATTCCATTGCATAAATTCTCTAATTCTACTCATAGTCATTGAATTTCAGTTGACCCAGACAGGAAAAAAACAATGAAACTGAAGGGCACGTTTATCCCACACATAGTAAAGTAAATCAATATCACATACAGAGCCTCCCTGGTGGCGCAGTGGTTGAGCGCTGGGTTGCGAAGCTACCCGCAGCCTCTGCAGCACCGGTTCGATCCCCGGCTGCTCCCCGGCCACTGGAGGAGGGTCCCACATGGCGCGCAGACCTCTCCTGCCGCCCGCTGCTCCCCTCAGCAGTGTGCTTCGGTCCTTCTCTGCCTGCTCTGCTCCCCGCTTCTGGCTCTGGTGAATTCTCTCACCCTCCCGCGCTTCTGACTGTACCCAGTGCTTGTATAAAGAAATAAAATAAAAAATAAATCTTAAAAAAATGTAAACAATCAAGATCACATACAAATTCAAGTGGGATATTTCACATTATTATTCGATGTGTGTGCGTGTTTGCACCTGTGTGTAAGTGTATGTGATTTTAGTGTCATAGGAAGAGACTGGATGAAGAGGCAGGAAAAGTGTCCCCAGTCATGTTCTGCTCTACGTTAGCCCCTTCCTTACATTGTGGGGAGTGATAGAGGATACAACAGTCGAAATGCCCAGCAACTTCAAGGTACAAGTGGGGTTCTGAGGAGCTCAATGCTTAGATCCAGTTATAGGCAGAAGCACAAAGACCTCTCAGACGTGGCAAAGAGGAACCTAAAACAGACCAGACTCTATGGAGGGGGGCACTGTCACCCCCAAAGAGGCGTACATTGCCCATAGATTCAAACAAACCACTGTGGGTATCGTGATGAGTTCATAAAAGATGAGACATGAACCACCCCGTTGAACAACACTGGTCATCTAGTCTTGTCTGAGCTGTCTGCACACCTAACTACTTAAATGAGGATAGTTTTATGATTGTTGTGATGGGAATCAAGCCAGGGGATGAAACCAATGGGAAGCAGCGATGGGGAGGACAGGAGCATCTCTCAGTCCCTATTTCCAGAAATTCCTAAGGATACAAATTTGGACCTCAGTGATGGAGTATGCCCCTCACCCCCGCTAGTGCATGAGGCTATGTGGTTTTTTAATTCCTTTGCTGTCTAAATATAGCCTCGTAGATAGCAAACAAAAGGAACAGTGGAAAGGGCAACTCTTCTGTCTCAGCTATAGCACAAGAAAAACCCCTGTATCTATAAATGGAAAAAATATGGTAACGGTTACTAAATCCCTTAAAAAAATAAAGAGTAAAAAATTTCTTTAACCCAGTAAGTTCCAATCCTCAGAATATTTCCCAATGGAATGTACAGATGTGAGCAAAGATAAGGATGTTTAACCCAGAGTTGAGTATAACAGGAATCAATCTAAATGTGGTTTAAAATAGGACATAACTGGCATGTCCCTCAATGTGGACTAATAAGATAAACAATGATATTATGGTGCAATGAAATGTTGCTCAATGTTAAAAATGATGGCATAGAGGTCGGGTTTTTTTCCTAAAAGATTTAATAGTAAATATTTCAGATGCTGTGGATCTGGTTGTCTCTTGCAACTGTTCAATTCTGCACTAAAATCAAATCGGTCAGAGACAATACATAAGCAAATGAGCATGCTGTATTTCAATTACCTTTTATTTACAAAACAAGCTTTGGGCATGATTTGACCCTCAGACCACAGGTTACTGAAAGTTAGTATATTTCAAGGTTGACCTATGCCCACATATATTAGTAAGTAAAAACAAAACAAAAAAAACACCTGGGTTAAAAAGAATTTCTCTTTCGAGAATAATGATAACCACATACAAGCTTAGAAAAAGCTCTGAAGAAAAGAATTATGGTGTTTCACTTTTTTTTTCTATATGCACACTCATTATATCTTTTCACTCTGGAGGAGAGAGATGTGAAACAAAAAAGTATATTTTAGCTAAAAGCAAAAATCACATCCTAGAGAGAAACTGGCCTAATATTCAGGTAAACAATGGCACTCTTAAAATCTCTCAATTTTTGACCATTGTCAACCAACTGAGAACCTGAAAATGCCACTTTGTCATCAGGTACAAAAAAAAGTTAGCATGCATAAATGGAATAAATCCAGCCCTAGCCAGTTCTAATTTGTCTGGCTTTTCTTTCTTTTTTTCAAAGATTTTTATTTATTTTATTTATTTTGTGTAGAAGAGCTGGGGTGTAGGCCAGAGGTGCGGGGGGTGAGAGGATTCACCAGAGACAGAGTGGGGAACAGAACAGGCAGATCTATCCGGTAAGCTCCCCGCCTGGGAGGGGGTAGCAGGGAGATATGGAACTACATAAGCCCTTGGTGGTAATAGCGCTGAGACTTAACCCCTAGGTCACCAGGGAGGCCCCCAGTCTGGCTTTCCAATGCCTTTTTCCAAATTCTGCTTGAGGGTTCCTCCCAGTCTATGTTCCTCCATGAACTCGAAATTGTGCAACATAGAACATGTTTTTTAACCTGCAAAGTAGAACCCTATGAGGCATCTCTCCAAGTTCTCAAGGTTCTGTGACTCTATGTTGAGAGGCCATCAGCAGAAAGAAGTGTGGCCTTTGGTTACCTGTTAAATTTGCAACCATCACAATAGCTACTGCACCGAAACTGTGAGGCCTGCAGCTGCCTACTCACAAAGTTGTTAAGTGCCTTTGCTTGTCTCCTAAAGTGTGCTGAATTATGGCTGCAGGACATAACACTTTCCATTCGTGACCTCAGCTGAGCTCAAACTGATGGCAGTTTAAGCTGAAATGGCACACCAACTGCACAGGAAGTCTACTCTAATCCACTTGCCATTTAGCTAAGAAGAGAGTCCATTTCAAAGAGAACCATTAAAATTTAATTTGTTGAGGGGCTGGGTTTAACATCAAAGTCAATATTGTTTAAGGTGATACTGTTAGGAAACCTTACCATTCAATTTTATTTTCAATGCTATGCCTCCAGCCCAGCACATTTGCGCTAGAAGAGGTCTGCACCAGTCCTGTCTGGGGCGCTAGCGTCTCCAGTCTACAGGACCTCAGCCCTGGGAGGTGTTGGCTGGCAGCAGGGAGATGACTAATGCACAGCAGGCCCACATTTCCAGAGCTTCAGTTAGAAGCAAATTGTTCATTATGTTATGAGCCAGAGGTCTGCGGTAAGCAGCACAGTCCTAAAATTTTCACCCAGCATCAGCCTCCCCTCTCCCAAGCCCAGCTTCCACTTCAGGTCTCTTGGGAGCCTCTAATGAGCTCTTGGAGAGGCAAAATTTTTATTATCAGCAGAGAATGGGCTCCCAACTGACCTCTGTGAAACAGCTTACCTTTCTTGCTGTGTTCCTTCCTCACAGAGCAAAACTCGCCACAAACTATGCTGTGAGCTAAAATAGGAAATGTCTGAAGGTACAAGTGACTGCTTGCTTTGTCCAGCTAAGAAATCTGTATTGGTGAAGAAATCAAGCCAGACACAGTAAAAGGGCAAGAAAGGAAATAGGTGTTACGTGGGGAGAGGTCTTGTCTGTAGTGTGATATCCTGGGCATCTTCCCAGGTTATCAGGAATCTATGAGATGAAGTGTCATAAAAAGAATTAGGGGGCCTCCCTGGTGGCACAAGGGGTTAAGACGCAACCTATGAAGCTTCCGCAGCCTCTGCAGCATGAGTTCGATCCCTGGCCAGGGAGAAACCCACAGGGCACAGCAGACCTCTCTCAACATGCCCACTGCTCCCCTCAGCAGTGTGTTTCAGTCAGTCTGCCTGTTCTGTTCCCCACTCTGTCCCTGGAGAATCCTCTCAGCTCTCCCCACACCTCTGGCCTGTACCCCAGCTCTTGTATGCATAAATAGATCTTAAAAAAAAAAGAATAAGTGTTCAGTAGGGCTGAGGGACATAGGTTACTGGTTACACCCAAATTACCAGTGAGTAAACTCTGTGTGTGTGTGTGTGTGTGTGTGTGTGTGTGTGTGTGTGTGTGAATGAATGCAAAGCCACTCTTAGAGCATTTTGGAAAACTGTAAGTTGGGTTCAAAGAGACAGTCTTAGTAAGTCAGATAACTGGAATGCTAATCTGAAGTTGTCACAAGTTCTCTTAACGAGAGGCTGGGGATGTGGGTCAAAGGCCATAAGGATGGATAATGAGGAGAAATCTCCACTGACAAAGGCTAAAGAGTCTGACCTGTTAACTGTCATTCACCAACAACTTGTCAACCTTACACCTCTTTTCTAATTACATAAACTGAAACTTGTTCAAATCTTTGGGGTTTCTATTCATTTACCAACAAATATTTATAGTGTTCCTATATTCCTTATTATTCAAACTCATTCATGAAATATCAGTAAGTATATCACCTGGGAAGTCCGGGTTTCAGCTTTACTGAATCAGCATTCATATTTTACCAGTAATTATTTTACAAGTAATTATTATGCATATTATGGTTTTACAAGCACGGGACTATGATGAACATTTGTTGTGTGAATAAATGCAGAAGGGAATGCGGGTGCCCAGAAGGGCTTCTCAGTCAGGGGAATCCAGCTCTGCTGTATTTATGAGGGGAATCCCCCCCGCTCAGTTTCCCCCAGTGCCACACTCACAGAAGCAGGCTGGCACCAGAGCACACTGGGACTTTCAAAGAACAGTATCGAGCAGGGATGGGTGAACAGGAAAAGCTCACCTCCTTCAGGTAAGCTGGGGAGTGAGGGCTGTTGCCCAAATTTCACTATCCAAGGAGGCACTGGAAACTTGATGTGGGTTACTCTAGGGGTCAGTGGGCAGCAGGCTGTGTTGCAGGTTGCAGGTAGTAAATTAGTTTTGGATTCAACCAAATGGATTGGTGTTGAAGGACAAAGCAGGGTCTAGGGGACAGTCGGGTAGTTAACCCTGGAAAGATTTGATGACAAGGCTGACAGAGGGAACTGTGTGGGTGCACCTGGAGATGTATGCCTTGCCTTAAGATAGGTTTCTCAGATCAAAAGGTTATTTTAGATATCCCTAAATCTAGCAATCTGCATTCATGGTAACAGTTTCTCCCAAGGTCCACAGGCTTCCACTGGCTTTAGTTCCACATACCAAGGTAACACTGTGGACATCTTGGGGAAAGTTGCCTGAATATTTGTGGGGAAGGCAGATCCTGCCAATATGCATCTTTTCTTTGAGCTTATTCAGCGGTACCACTCCATGTACCAGGGAACCCATTGGGTTACCTGACAAACGATACACAGGAGCTATACAGACAGCTATCTTCATGCTTCCTGACTTGCTTTATGTTTCTTCCTTGCTGAAATCTTTTACTTAAGAGATGATTGATCTAAGTAGCTAAGCAAACTGTGGTAATGGAGTAGGAAGGCAGGGGGGGAAAAATGGCCAGAAATACCTGCCAATGGTCAGACACAAATGCTTTCTGAAAAAACTAAGCCAAATTCATAAATATCTGCTTTTTGTCTGCCTAAAACCCAATTTCTCATTATCCTTAGATTCATCATTTCCAAACTATTACTCTTCTGGGTCTCAAATCATTATGTCCCCTGGGCTTCTCAACTCTGGGCTCCAAGGATGAAAATCACATCCTGGCCATAGTGAGGGGCTCAGGGCTGGAGTTGTTTCTCAGGCCCAAGTCAATCAACATATACCATTATTCTCCTTTCTCCCAACTTAAGTACTAAACCCATTACTAAAATTGGTCATGCCCCCGGAACAGGCCTTATTTAGCTGGACTTCTTCAAGGAGGTACTGCAGGCTGATCATCTTAAAAATTAGGAAATTGAGACAAGCAAAGCTATCCTTCAACTTTTGGCAAACTATTGGTCAGTAAGACTAAAAGTTTCTACTAGTTAATATCTCCTCAATTTAAACATTAAACAAATGAGTTCTTGGGTTAGTTAGCGTTTTTAATCCTTATGATAATATAACAAGAAAATGTTGCTATCTCAGATAACTCAGATTCAGAGTGGTTAACTCATTCACCTTAAGTCACACAGCCAATATACCTCTTTTTCTTAAAAGGAAAAGGTTCAAACCATTGACTTTTGTTTGTTAATTTTTAGAGGTAAAATAACTGATTTTTTTTTAGTTATTTAATTGGCAAATATTACTTGAGCACTTACTACAAATCAAGAGGTTACATGAGCAAGGTTGTCAAAGCACTTTATAGAAAGTTGCGTCCTAGTAAAAACATTTTTTTTAAAAAAGGCTGGATTGTAAGTATGCTGGGGTAGCTCAGGCTACAGCAGTGGAACAATTATTGAACTGCTAATGCCATCTGTCTGCATTTGTGCTTTTGAAAAGGATGAATAGAGCATATTTTCCTATAGCTACTTAAGGTATTCAGCAGGGATACATATAAAGTGGCCACTAGGACCTAGAGGGGAGCTCACAATATTACATAAGGCATGCAGAATTTTTTTTTAAATCCCATAAATCTAGTAATCTTATTTCTATGATATAAACTAAAGGTTTGGCTTGGTGAAAATGAAAAGGACATGGGACTGGAATCATTCCGAATCTAGGTTTTCTTCTTGCATTCTGGCTTCTTTTGTTCATCTGTTTGTTGCTTTACTTTGGTTATTGGTTTCTGAGCTTCTCTGAAACTTGGTTTTTTCCATTTCTACATTTGACTTATTAAAAGCTCTTTCACAGTGGCTATTACGATGAATAAAGAGACACAAGGAAAGTGCCTGGCTCAGTGCCTGTCACATGGTAACCACTCAACACATCTCTCCCTCCCCAGTGGAAAGCAAAGTGACTGAGAACTTTGGAAATCATTCTATGTGCTTATTGCTTCCAGCATATCTAGCACTTCTTTAAATTGATCTGATTAACCTTTAAATGAAGAAAAGGTCTTTCATTCACATACAATTTGTCAAGCTCTTATGTGTGTGCTTCTTTTTTTAAATCATATGGTTCAGCAAAAAGTTTAAAAATAGAAATGCTAGTTAAAGATGAGACCAGAATTTTGTTCAAAGCAAGCGGTTCGCCTCTATTGTTTCTAAAGGGAACAAAAAATACTATTGCACTATAAATACTCCCGAGGCTGTGTTATGGAGTCTACAGGCTAAATTTGAAAACCAATAAAGTTTCTATGACATTTCATATCCCTTAAAGTATAAAATTCATGTTAAAAATATTGAAAATTTAGGAGGGGTAAGAGAAAAGACAAGCTTTACCATTATATAATATTAACAGTGTTGACTCTTGAAGTCACTGTGTCATGTAGAGAGAGCAAGGTATTTTTCTTATTAGACACAGACATGAGCAGAGTTAGCGCACGAACCAGTAAACTCCAAATTCTAGAATAAGAAAAAAGAGAGAAAAATAATTAGAAGAGTAGGTATTTGGAAATGTGCTCAACATTAAACTTCTTGCTATTTCAAGTGACCAATGAAAATATTAACCAATGGGAAAAAGGACTAGAAAGATTCTGCTCACCCTCCAGGTAGAGAGTGGTGATGGCAGTGGTGTGGTGGTGGTGGTATTGGGGTGGTGGTACACGTGGAATGCAGGGAGTGGGGAGAGACAATTATAGGAAATAGAAGGGACTTTTGCTCACCCTCAGAAAGTTCAACTCTGAATCAGAAGAATTGTCTTTACATGAAAGCATTTTATTTGAGGTGGCCATCAAGAGAGTCAGAGAGATAGGCACCCCAAAACAATTGGCTTTCCAAATAACAGGAGTGCTAGGATTTTATAAGGGGAAAAGGAAAGCAAAGGAAGTCAGGGTTTCACATTTCCAGGTGTGAGAGGTTCCGGGCAGTCTCGGCGACAGGAGTCCAGGTGGGTGACTCCCCCAGCAGCGTGTCTTCTCAGCCATCAGCAGATGTTTGCTTCTGTTGCCACCATCCACTCAGAGAGAGACAGAGAATTTTATTAGGGGTTTGACACAATCAATTTTCCCCGTTCCCAGGAATGCAGGTGAAGCCAATTAACAGTTAATTATAAGATTGAAGGAAGGGGTGCAATTCACTGAGTTAACAGTCCTAGAGAGGGAATCCAATTTAGTGAGTAGTTATTCCTGAAAAAGGAATGCAATTCACTGGTTAGAGCTTAATTCCACTTCTTTCTAATTTTTAGCCTGGAGGGGACCAGCTGAAAGAGCTTTTCCTCCCCACACGTGGCATCATGGGAGCGAGCTCATTTTGAACAACCAGTATGTCATTACCACTTCATAACTTCCTACACCGCTGACTTTGGATTCTCCTTCTAAACTGGAGCACCTGTTGTCACATTAATGGAGCTAGAACAGTCCAACCAGGCAAGTGATGGGAGGAACAAAATGGGAACTGACAACCTCTGAAAGTTGTCATAAAGACCCAGTGACAATCGTTCCTGATGTGCAACTATCCAGAGATGCTGCTAAGCATTTGAAACACACTACTGTTCATTTGCTATGGACTTCTGGTTGAGAATGTAAGGTTTGTCATGAGAATCCATTTTTTGGAAAGGTGGAAGATATGGTTATCTATGTTTCACAGGGGGATTAATAAGCATAATTCATTCAAAAATATTTTTAAATAAATTAGCAGATGCCACGATGCTTATTACTTTGGTTGAGGTTATTTAATAGAAATAGATGTTCTCGAAGGAAAACTGGTGACGGGCATATGAAAAGAGTATTCTGTCTCTTAGAGACCAAATGAGAGTCAGCAACCTTTCCTCTCTCCCAGACAGGACGGCGGTCTCCTCGAGGCTGGGCTTATTCTGTTAGTATATAGCAAATGGAGGCAGGGGAAAACAATTTTCTCCCCGTCTGAGGGTTCTCCCTACTTTCTGTGACATCTTTTCTTGTTATTCTGACCTCACTTGAGCTAAAGCATAATAATAATTTGCAGAGAGAGGCAACTGACTCCCCAAGGACAGGAGGGAATGACTTCAAACCATTTTAAAAAGTCACCGCTGGCTAATCGGGACACTATAACAGGCACCCCACAATGACACTAACCAATAAATACCTTCTTAGGCACAAGTGCCATTAAGAGATTGTCAATCCACATTCCTGGTCACTAAAATGTTAAACTAATATTAACTTGACCGTATATATTCTGCCTTTCCCAGAATGTGAACTTCCTCATGTCCTGAGATAAGGAATGGAGTCACCAGGAAGTGTTGCCAGGACAACTGGTAGATGAGTAGGGAAGTGAGGCAGTGCAGGCAGGAAGCTGGGCTGGGCGACCTTGTCAGGCACAGTTCCACGGAGGCTGACTTTGACTCAGTTCTGCCAGGGAACTATGAAGCGGAGATCAGTGCGCCTCGGATTTGTCCCCATTCCCCTGAAGGTGCAGGAGAGTCTGCTTTGTGTTCCCCTCTGTCGTGGTTAGGGACATCTCTGGAGACAGGGATTTCCACACGTTATTACTGCAAGCAGTCAAAACCGGTTCCAGCAATCTCAGGACAATTCCCATCAATGAGACACAGGTAGGCGACTGGAGAGAAACACACCAAGAAATCACAGGCACAGAAAGGATGCCTGCAGGCTGACATTGTACAGGGTCTCTTACTTCTATTATGCTGTTGAATTCCTGTGTCAAGCCTTAGACTCCAAAACTTTTAAAAACAGAATCTAGCATTATCTTCATTGGTCAGGTCCTTTGGCTGAGGTCACCCAAGTTGAAAATCATGGAGCTGGTATTTGAACCCAAGTCTGTGAGCCAAGGGCCCAAATTCTTAACCGTGTTTCCCTCTTGTTTCATAACAAATATATTGAGGGAATTTTAGACTTTAAGTGATTTGTTTTTTGATCCTAGAACAATTCACAATATGTGTACATATACTCATTATGAAAATCATGACTATTTTACTTTTTTCACATACCAGAGATAGTTAAAAATGGTAACGCTACATGCCTCAGGAGATTTAACCAGTTTACACACAAAATTTATCGATGACATTTTAATCTTTGCAGCGTGATAGCAAATTAAATCTGCCTTGTAGGGGAAGCTTCATATAAAGAACAAAATGAATATGAAATTATATACTCAGTTTTGAAAAGAAGGAAAGAATCTTTAAATTCAGTAGACGTTTTCCTTTATTCGTTGTTTATGAGGTTTTTTTTTAAGATTGGAGTTTGTAGCTATATCAAGCTATACTCTATAATTCACTTATTTAATTCCTGTCCTCTGCCATATAAACATAATTACTAAGAACAATCAATTTGTTCCATTTTGATAAAGGACTAAAATAAGAATAGCAGATCACACTGCATGGAATTTGAAGACTGCGGGGGATGTTTACTGTGATGCTACTGAAATCTCCCCTGGTTTCTAGAAGAAGAATAATTTCTGTTCCTTCTTCTTACTCCAGGGACTGAGGTTTGTTTATTTGCTGGGTGAGATCTGGTTTTCAAATAACATACTGCAGACATCTAACTGTATCCTGGGATGGGCATGGCAAATGCTCTGGAATTCAGGTCCTGTGGTCTGAGGACATTTTCATGAGATGACCCAGAACCCATCAGGCAGAGTCCTCCATCAGGGGTGGGGAGAGGGCACTACAGGTGGCATCTAGTTCCAAGGCCTGTAAACAAGAGGAACTGAATTGTCCTTCAAGGATCACATGAACGGGAAGAGGATCCCAAGTCTCAAAAGACCCCAGTGCTTACCCCCCCATCCATACTTGAGTTCCAGCCCTCGAGAGCACCCAGCTGAGGTGTGCTCAAGCTTGACCTACTGAAATTGTGAAATTAAAAATGCATGTTTCTAAATACTAAATTTATAGAAATTTGTTGCACAGTCATAAAGTCCTGCCACTGTCAACAACAGTTACAACATGTGATCATCTGTGGTCTAGGGAAATGGGGAAAACAGCAAAAGCTGAGACTCGACAAAGGACGCTTGCATGTCTACATTCTTTTTTAACACTTGCTCCCGACACAAAAATCCATCTGTTCAGTTAATGGAGGGATGGGAAAGACCCATGCAGGAGAGCTGGCTTGTCCCTTCTGGGTCATCCTAAACCAGCCAGCCCCCAAGGCAACCTGCTGGCTGACCCTAGATATTTAGGGGATCCAGGGAGCCCCAGCTCACATATGCTTAACACTAGGCTGACCTACAACTTCAAGAGAAATAAATGCCTATCTTCAAGGTCACTCTCTTTTGAGGTGCTCTGTTAGGCAATATTTGTGGCACTAGATCATTGCTATACTCATCCACTAATTAAAGCTGCAGGACACATTTAAGATTAAGTACATATATGATTGCCTATTTGCAACTATTTTTTTTAAATGAAAACACTTAAAAGCATAAAAGGAGAGACTGGGGAACTGGTGAGAGAGAAGAGCTAACCATTCACTATTAACTCTTGACAAAAAGAAATTATTTTCCAATAAAATTGAAAATACATTTTTAATTTTCTTTAGCATTTTACAGAGCACATTTAAGCAATAGCAAAAATAAAGGCTGCTTGCATTTTTGATATTAGTCTTTTCCAGAGGCTTTTTTTTCTTTCCTCCAAGGCCTCCAACACCATCACACTTTAGAGTTTCCCAGGGTGCTGGGGCGGGGAATGTTTTCCAGGCCCTGGATGGACAGATCGCCTATAGCAGAGTTCATCCAGCCCCTGCCTTCCATATGGTGTACCCATCACAGAACCCAGACACTCCCTGATAAAGTGGGACTCCCTACTGGGCCCTGCAACAGTGTTCCTCCCTGAAGAAGGGGGAGAGGGGCGCTGTGTGCCCAGGAGAGAGGCCAGAGGATGGGGCAGAAATAGAAAACAGATACTCTTTTAGTGGATCTTAAAGAAACTAGAAGAACTTTTCCATTCTATGGGCATAGGCCCTCATCTCGGAGGCCCAGCCCTCCAGAGGAGAGATGTTCTGGGCCAGGCGACATTAGGGGTGGCCTTCCTTTCAGAGGACAGATCTGTTCTTTTAGATCCTCACAAACTCAGCCCTGGGAATAATAGAGTACAGGAAGCATTATCATTCAGTTCTGATCCACTAAATGTCAGTAAACAAAATGCACTCAAAAGAACAATCTTTGGAGTGATTTTGTTTCCCATTTTGGAAAAATAAAATGATAGGATCTTTCTGCAGCCTTGTTATCAACTGGTTCACTCACAAGAAATACCTTGAAATGTTTCTTTTTCTAATCTGGCTACATGTAAGCATATTCAAACCTGCCTCTGTTTATCCAAGTCCCATGCATATTTCTTGTAAAATGTGCAGTGTCAGATGAAATGGGCCTAACGGCAGGGGTACAAGATGTAAAGTAACTTTGGCTCTCTTAATGCAGAAAAAAACTCCTTCTTTGGGGATGCTTCATAGGAACCCAGTCCTAAGGACTGGATCATCACATTACAGGGCAGACTCAGGGCGCCATCTGCTTCTGTTGGGTGGTCGACTTACTATGACAGGCTGAGAACAGTCCATGGATACATGGGGGTGAACTGACTCCAGAAGTCCTAGCAGCAGGAATCATTCAGGTTCTTGGGGGGTACTGCTTCCCTTGATAATCATTCACCCCCCAGGGACCAGCCTGCTGGGTCAAGACGCCAGGCGTCAGGAACAATCAGTGGCTTCCACTTCCCCTCTGACTTCTCAGTCATTTTTATCTGAGAATCATCCCATCTTGAAAATCTTCTTTCATCCTTAATCAGTTGGGGTTTCACTTCTGTGCACTTGTTTTTATTTTCTTTCCTCAATGTAATGTTGGATTCAAACAAATACTTATGCTCCTGCTTGACCTACGATAAATCTAAACTAGCTTCATTTCCTTCAAAATTTACTGAAATATGAAGTAAGCACAAAGAACATGGAGGGCAAGGATATTAGCCTTATAGTCACAAGCCTTATATTTTTTTCAGAATCCAGACTCAAATAGTGCTTGAAATGTAGAACTAATTCCAGGTTACGGATATCATTTAATCAGTGACCTTCACCGTCTGACTTAAAGACTAGCACAATCCTCTCTCCTTGTTTTATGGGACCAGTTCATCACGTGTTCATAAAAACCTCAGCTAGTTTTTCACTTGTGAGCTCACCAGACTGAGTCCAAGCTTCTACCCAGCTTTGTTGAGTATCAGTCAAAACGACAGTGATTTTTTTATAAAACAAACTTCTATCTTTGTTCAGAGGAAAAAAAAGTAAACTACTTCAAAATGAAAGATTTTAAAATCACCTATTAGCTATAATATACTTCTACCTCTAAATATAGTTCAAAGCTTCATAGCATAAAACAAAACAGAAAGAAAGGCAGCTTGTCAAGTTTAGAAAATAATCTTCAGCTTTCAATAGAAAATAGACTTCATTTACTCTTAGAACAAAAGCAATAACTGTACTTAAATTTTGATATGATTAGGTAATTGCTGCATATAAGTAGTTTAAAAAATAGCATACCTCACACAGCAAGAATGATGTTATGATTTTAGGGTGTATGGTCTTCATTTTTAAAAACTACTATTTGCATTGGACCCAGTGAATGTATAAATTGCAGTATCTATCAGTCACCCCTAAATCATAAAATTTCTCCTGTCTCTCTTGAAAATCTCAAAATATCACAGCAGGAACATAATCAAACCGAACAGTCATATTTGCAATATGCAATTTAACTGTAATGATACACATAAGCATTTCTTTGTCACAAAGTAGTTTCCCTGAGACATTGTATCTTCCAATCAATATGAAAAACAGCATTCCGGGGGAAGCATACTGTTAGCAACATATTTCAATTGAAAAAATAATCTCTCCAAAACTAGAACATTTCCATCAAAGGATACAATCGGAAAGATATCATAAAGGTTTATATAAAACACATATTATGATCACATTTAGTTATAGAGCATGAAGACTTTTGCCTTGGTGGGATTTCCTCCCCCAAAACCAAGGTCTTTATAGGCAAGCACTGAGCCTCCCTTGCTAAGGAGCTTCATAGCTCCATCTCCAGGCTGTTGAAGAGCTGTCCTGCCCTGCTTCCTTTTACCTTACCTTTCTAGTTGAATTTTGTGCTCATGAATATACACCATAAGAAAACTAAAAAACAAACCATGAAAGCAGCTTGAAAAGAAGTTTTTCCCACCTTCAGATAGAAGCTGAAGCCATTTCTAAAGGAATCCAGCATATTTACCATCCCCAACAAGAGAAATAGCAACAAACATATTTTGCAATTCAGTAAATTAAATAGGGGGATGTGCATACTATGCATATTAATACTGATAGAATGGATTAAACAATGCTATTGCTATCATGATCTTGCATGCTAATTTATGATTAATTGATAATATTGTTGGAATTGCACATAATCAACCAGTCGTGTATTTGTTTTTGAACAAAATTCATAGTATTTAATGAGTCATAGACGGCACTTGTAGGAAGACCTTAACGCCTAACCATGTCCATCATCGTGTAAACTTCATAACAGTGCTTCTTACTTTAAAATGCCAAAATAACCCATGCACACTGACAGAACCACACAAACACCAGCAGCATTTCTCTGGGAGGTTTCTGAAATTTATCCACGAGCCCTGGGTCTACTGTCCATGTTACTATTCTCCAAAGAACTTCAATTAAATATCACACGTTTGGAAGAAGACAAAGCTAACAACCAGTAAGCACACGTCTCCTGCAGTCACTTCCCTGAGAATGGAACATCTTGCTTTTAAAAAAGCAAATTAAAGTTTCAAGTAGATATATGCAGATAGAGTTGGTAGATCAAAACATAATTAACTGAAGTATTTATGTATCAAAAGTGATCTGAAGAGACTAATTTACATTCTGTCCCATACAAATATCCAGTGACTGAGAAGTAGATGAATTCACAAGGATCTTTGCACAACAAATAATTTATAATTATACAGAAAAAAAAGGGGAGAAAGAGAAAGCTTTAAAATGCAAATAAGAAAAGATTATGAGGCCAATAAAGTTCAAGTAACAACTTCTTTGCACTAAAAGACAGTTCAAATAGCCCAAACAAAATGATCATTTTTGTTTTATTATGAAGGAAGCATTCCCTTTTTTGAAAGCCTGAAACTGAGGGCTTTGGAAAAGTTAACTTCACTGTTGGGATGTGACTGCATGAACAAAATAGCACCTGGCTGGTGCCTAACTTCCCTTAGAGGGTGGCTTTGCACTGGAAGAACATTTGCATTGGTGGCTTAAGGGAGATTTCAAGTAGAGCACATTCATTATTTTGGCAAAAGAATGCATCTACCAGCAGAGTTAATGGGTCTACAGGTGCTGTTGAAAAGGACAACCTTTTGCTTACTTTTGCTAATTCTTACTGACTTCCAGAACAATAATGTCATTTATTTGCTCCTCAGGAGTTAGCTAAAAACATTTTGTTTCCATTCTGGTCAATAAGATCAACTGCCCGCATTGGAAAGCACCTTCCAACAAATTATTTTTCTTTTCTCACTAAGGTGTGCTCTCTGAATATTATTCTTTTCTAAACTTTATTTGCTATATGTTGCCATTTGAGAAAGAACTTGATTGTTCTAACTTTCACCCCATGGCTTTATCTCAATTAAAGTGTGTGCTCCTCTGGGCCTGTGCCTTCTACATAATGAGGAAAAGTGCTCATCCCACAGATGAAAAGATATAAACATAGTAGTGCAGATTCAAATTCAGTTGGGAATGGGAATAGAATTTTGCCTGTGTAAATCAACAAAATCACAACCATTTTGATTTCACATGTAAACATCACAAATGGATGGAATTGGTTTGAAAGCTGAAACTAAAAATTTTCATTACTGTGTTTGCATCTGTTTTTTAAAATTACAGTCTATTTGTCATCATTAATTTGGCTTAAAAACAAAGATGCATTGGCAATCTTCAAAGACTAAAAGGCATTAGTTCAAGGGAATTTGAATATCATTTAAATATTAAACATACCAATTGCAGAAATAGTATGGATTCACAATGAGATTTTTTTCCATACCATTCAAAAAGTTAGTGTTTCACCCACTGTAAATACATTGAATTAAATTTTATTCAATCATGTTAAAAATATTCTAATGTAAATAAAGATAACAGGACTTAGTGAGATGCAAATAAAAAGCATACTTTCAGCTTTCAGATTACTAATTATATAGAACTAGATGTTCTTTAAGTAGTTAGAAATGCAGTCTGATTTGGCAATAAGGGAATTTCCTGATATCATCCCGGTGATAAGAAATCAATTAAACAGATTTTAGCCATTTAAGAATCTAGAAAATTGACATCATAAATTTTCCATCCATAGGAGATGGAGATGGCATCTGATTTTCCTTTTTTTTTTTTTTAAGGACATTTCAGTGACTAAAGAAGGATGTCATATTTTATTATGTAGCTTATTTTCATTTCCAATTCCCAAACAATAAAAATTTTGAAGCAATATAGGTCATTTTAGTAAGGAGGGTCTTAAGTTAAGGAATATTGCATCTTTCATAGATTCTATAAACTCTTCAAGGTGCTCTAAAAACACTATAAGTTTGATTAGCAGCAAAGCCTTAGCCTAATCAAAACCTCATTGCTCCCTCATATATCTATGTACTTATATATACACATATATATACACTGTACATCAATATATCATATCAGTCTAACCTAAATCTGACCATTTGACAGCTATTCCCAGAGTCTGTGCAAGGTTACAAATACTGTCTACACTGGATCATGGTTCAAGCCCACTAGCACCCAAGTGGTTAAGATGGAACCAATCCTTTCATTAAAACAAACCAAAACATTTCAACCACATATTTTGAATTACTTTTAAGATTAAAAAAAAAAACTTGGGGAATACAATGAATTACCCAATATATTATTATTCCAGTTCCTATAATTTTCTTTATAACTATTTACATGGAATATTTACATGGAAGGCTGGCTGTCTTTAAACACAGTTTCAGCAAACTAAGTATAAAATATTCCTTTGAAAAATATGACAAGGTGCTTGTTCTTTTTTTTTTTAACTTGGAGGAAAGGTCTGTGAAATGGGTTTTCTTCTCCAGATGAATTCTGCAGCATTTTCTTCCAGGAGCACATTGAGAGCCCCGTCACCCTGTGGGTAATGCCACCTGGGAATGGAGCTGCCAAGCAATGCAGTTGTCAGGGAGCCGGACACCAGGTCTCCAGAGAGAGGTCCTGTGGGCACAGTGGCATCATGGTCTTTTCTCTTCCACACTCTTCTAGCAGCGCCCAATCCTTGGGCATCGCTGGCTGAAGTCCAGACTTGAACTTCACTGGGAAAACCAAGTCCATTCAAAACGCAGCATGTTCATCTTTTGGTCGGGTGATTCTTGGCCCCCCATGGGTAGGAGTGGTACCTAGAAGATTCAGAAGTGGAAAGAGTTCTCTATAGTCTGACATTTTATTTTTTTTTTAAAGATTTATTTTATTTATACAAGAGCTGGGGTAGAGGCCAGATGCGCGGGATGGTGAGAGAATTCACCAGAGACAGAGCAGGGAGCAGAACAGGCAGATTGACTGAAATACACTGCTGAAGGGAGCAGCGGGTGAGACAGGAGAGGTCTGCCACGCCATGTGGGATTCTCGCCGGCCGGCTGGGATCGAACCCACTCTGCGGTGGCTGCGGACAGCTTCACAGTGCAGCGCTCAACCACCTGCACCACCAGGGAGGCCCTATAGTCTGAAGTTTTAGTTCATATATTCAATTTCACAAGCAGTGACTCAGGCATATAAGTAAATAATACACAGTGAATTAAAAGGGGATTCTAAATGAAGTAGGATGGGGACATTTTTAGAAAGCTGCCTTTGGCTGAAATTCAGAGCTAAAGGGGTCTTTTTCAAATCATTAACTAATTGGGTCTGATAACCCTTTATGGTTGAAAAGTAAACACCCATTCAAAGTAGTTTACATAGTTAAATCCCTGTGTACTTTAAAATATCTACTTCATCCTTCATGGGGTAGGGAGAGCAATACAAGTTGGCTCAAAGTAGATTTCTTTTTATCTTATATATTGATAACTTCTCAAGACATATTCCATTGTTAAAAAATAAAATGTATGTACCTATAAGCACATAGATGATATGTCATCTATCACTTACACAACTCAAACTGTTTTATTCTCGCAATGAATACAACTAAGGCATACTTAGGGATCTATCCCTCTGGTAAGAAGCTAAATGTTTGCATGTAAAATAAAATAATGCATACACATGATCAAAAACAGAAATTGCTTTGGGCTGGCCAACTTTGTTTGACCTTGGTTCATTTTCTTCACGCTGTTTTCTTTCTCTCAACTCAGTCCCACCACCCCTTCCAAGAAGCCCAGAAACAAGGAATCCCACATATTGGTTAGGGCTCCTGCCTGCTGCTTTTGTTTCTGAAACAATTTTCTTTTTCTAATGCAACATCTTATGCCTGGGACAATCTTCCTAACCAACTGCCCAAGCAGTCTCTCCATCATTTAAGCAGCTCCAGAAATCTTTCCCAGCTATAGACAATCACTGGATAATGGCTTTATTCCAAGACTTTCAGTTTGAAAATGGCATCTACCTAAATATAAACAAAACTCTCTGATCTGAGCTGAAAATGTGCCATATCTTAGCTTAATGCTCTGGTTGCTATCTGGATGTTTTGTAGACAGAGGCAGGTGTAAGTTTGAACTGGTAGTCTCAGGTTGTAGACTTGAATAACGTATGGTTTCTATGTAAATCTCTCGGTGTGATGCTTTAGCAATAACATTTCTTAACATTTGCGATGAGGATGATGAAAGTAAGAACAAGAGCTGATCTGGGTAGATATTGGTGGAGGAGTTAAATTGTTTCACATTTCTAACCATATTACTTGGGCAGCTTTTCTCAACTTACTGATCCACATAAAAGAATAAGTAAACACTGGGGTAAACAAAGTCAATAGATTTCTTTCTTACAGCACATCTCAGAATCTTCCATGTGTTAATGTGTATTGACATTTTCCAAAAATGGACAATTGCAATTCAGAGTGTCCCAAAATATTTGCCATTAAACTTTATTTTTCAGAAGAGCATGTTTTAATTTAGTCTCTAATAATATTTACTCCTCTTATGACACCTATTTGGGCAAGACCTCTTTATTCAGCCTAAGTATCTCTATATGTCCTGTGTATTTAGCATCCTCTATGCCTTGACTGTGGAAAAATCGTGGCTGGCACAGCTGACCTGATTCATACTTGTGGGGCACTATGTATTTCCAGCTTATGAACTATTAGTGCTTCTAAAGAGATCCTGGCTTATTTCTTGGGAATTAATTTGGAAATGAATGCCTTTAAGCACAACTAAGGGTTTTTTTTTAATGAGTAAACTGTGAAGAATCTTTTTCCCAAGATATTTTCTATCACTGCTGTTAGAAATTAACAAAGTTGTATCCTGGCTACACAGATACTTTTAAATAGGTGAGTCAGTTAATTTGAAGCATTTTAAGAAAATGTCATGTATATATCCATCACATGTTGCTGGAATGTGATTGTTTAAACCATACTTTCATATTCTATTTGTAATTCCAAATATAATTGTGAACAGGTTTTTGCCTTCACTAATAAGTATCTCATTTTCTGTTTATCATAATAAGAGTTGCAATGTCTTTTAATATGACTTTGGAAGTAGATGTTTGATTTTTAAAAAACCTGATTATAGTAGAACTGAAAAAGAAAATCATAAATTTCAAAATAAGACCAAAATTATTACTTTTTAAAAAAACGGACAAATAAGAGCTCTTGTAAGAGCTTCCCTAAGTTCCTGTTTTTTCATTGCTATTAGTTGATTTTCTGCAAAAATGTGAAAACATTCATTGCCCATGATCTTTAGTCTGAGAAAATGAAGATTAAAAAAAAAAAAAAAGACAAGCATGATCTCTGCCCCCACAGCAAGGCACCAGAGGTAATAAGAGGGTAAGCGTCAGGATAGAGACATTCATACTGTCCATGGAAGGCTGAATGTGCTCAGCCTGAGGGCAGAAAATGAACATTCAAAATCTCTCCCAAGATGGTGGGAGGAGAGTGACTATGGAGATGTTGATTTCTATTAACAGTATACCTTTGTATACCTTGGAAAATGAAAATTACTCATCACTTCTCTGCAGTTACAAATCACAACAGAACTAAATTTACAAACGTAGTATTTTGGAAATATATTATCAAGCCAAAAGAGCAAGCAGCTGAATAATCCTACGTGTGATTCATAAGAACAACTCAGACAAAGGAAAAGGGAAAAAAAAATAATGCTGGAGACTGAATTAACCTCAAAAAAGAATCTAATTTTCATATCATGACCTTACCTTACCAGGATGATGCTGAGACCACTTTCTTTTAGCATGGCTGGTAGGTATGTTTGGGAAAGATTTCTACAGTAATTTAAATAGTATTCACAAGATAGTTCCCCTCGCTGGAATGGGAGGGCTCTCTATCAGGCATAGATGGAGAATTCCAGAGAACCATACTTCCTAAAGCAGCTCTGAGCCACATAGAAAGTACGAGTGGTTACTTATAATCAATTGATAATTCGTTTATGAATGGGTTCCTTGGAAAAGTCGAGTACAGCTCATGTAATGCACACTGCTGGTGTCCATGTTCCCTCATCCAGAAATACCACTTCAAGGCATTCTAGCCTGACTTCCAACTACATTTCTTTCCCCACAGTTACTAGCATTCCCTGGACAGAATCCTCCAACAATGGCTGATGGGAACTGGAGCACCCATACTCGTTGGCAACTTGGGATAACTGAGGCACCTGCTCTGCCCTGGTTCTCATGCACCCCCAGAGAGATCAGGCTCCAGCCACCCATGATAGTAAGTTGTTAGAAAATGAAATCTTTGAGCTGAGGCGAACCCTGCAGGATCCGCCGCGGCGGTGAGCGAACGGCTCCGGGCGCCATTAGAGAAGAACAAAGACCCCGGGAGACACGCACACAGCCCGGGCTGCCGGTAAGCCTGCGCGGGAAAGCGGCGCGCTCGGGGAGCTTGAAAAGCAAGTGCAGACCGGAATCGCGGCTGCCCAGGTCCCCGCGCCTGCGACCTAGGCTTGCGGGGAGACGACCTAGGCTTGCGGGGAGCCGCACGGAGGTCCTCACTGAGGTGAAGGTCCCTCCCTGAGTGAGCAGGAACCAGGCACCCAGGCACGGGAGCTGTGCAAAAGGCGCCATTCCCGCGCCACTGAACTGGGCTACAGCCCGCGTCCTGGAACTGAGGGCTTTGAACTGAGACCCGGGGCACGAAAATTCGGGGCGTGGTTTCTCCACGACGGTGGGGCACAGGCAGACACAGCACCCCAAAGCTGTTGAGGTGTACCCTACCATTCCCGCTCTGTTCTCTGTCCCACGGGGTGGGGGGAGGCGAAAAACAGCCCCCCAAGGACAATAGGAGAGATCTCTGGCGCCACCTAGCGACCAGGAAAAAAAAAAGTCACTAACACCCTATAAAACAGGACATTTCTTAAGACTGCTTGAAAAGGGCAGAAGGTTTCTGGAGGACCCAGTGGCCAGCCGGGAAGTTATTCCACGCCAGGCCCCTTCCGACCAGCAGTCTGAGCCCACAGAGGGAGCAGGCACCCACGTCTGGGGCAGACTGGGTGCGCAGAAGAGTGTGCCTGAAACCGGAGGCACAGGGACTGCATCCCGCTTCGCCATTTGAGAACAGGGACATTTCTTCAGTAAAACTGCCTAAAACCAGCAGAAAGCTCCCCCAGAAGACAGAGATGGCTCCTGGAAGAGCCAGAGGGGAGCGGAGAAGTTCACCCAAGATGTCAGTCAGTCCGAGCAACACAGTGTCCCAACGCATACGACAAATTAGAAAACAGACAGTAGGGAGTAGAAGAACCACACGCAACCTAAAAACTCCTCAGGAAAGAAGCACACCACAAAAAGAAAACCACTCCCCAGATTGCAACGACAGCAACTTGGAAGAACTTCTGAGCCTTCCAGAAAGAGAATTTAAAATTGCCATGATTAAAAAAGTGATAGATCAGAAGAAGGAAATTGAGTCCCTAAAGAGGGAAGTAAGAGAAATGCAGGAGATCAAAGAATTAATGGAGGAACTAAAGAACTCTGGGAAAAGCAATGAAAGCAGAATAGATGAAATGGAAGAACGAATAAGTAATCTTGAAGACACAGAAATAAAAAGAACCAAAACAGAAAAGGAAAGAGAAGTACGAAGGAAAAAGAATGAAGAAAGACTTCGGGAACTATCTGACTCCATGAGGAAAGGAAATATAAGAGTTATCGGAATTCCAGAAGGAGAGGAGAGAGATGTAGGAACAGAGAAAATATTCATGGATATAATTGAAGAGAACTTCCCAAATGAGAAGAAGGAGCTGAAAATTGATATACAAGAAGCAAGAAGAACACCAAACTTCCACGACGAAAGGAAAAACACAGCAAGACACATAATAGTAAAGCTCCCAAGAATCCAGGACAAGGAAAAAATAATGAAGCTGACAAGAGGGAAGAAACAGATAACATTCAAAGGAAAACCAATCAGGCTGACATCAGACTTCTCTGAAGAAACACTACGGGCAAGGAGAGAGTGGAGGGACATAGTCAACAGACTCCAAGAAAACAGATGCCAACCAAGAATACTCTATCCCGCAAAGCTCTCTTTCCTCCATGAAGAAAGAATATGGACCTTCCCAGACAAAGAGAAACTCCGGAATTTCATTGCGACTAAACCCCCACTCCAAAAAATACTACAAGGAATCCTAAAGCCAGAACCTCAGAGGGACGAATAACAACGAAAGAAGACCAAAAAAAAAAAAAAAGTTATTAAAAGAATAAATAAATAAAATCAAAGGAAAGACAAACATAATGGCAAATACAGATGCTAACATATCAATATTAACTCTAAATGTAAATGGACTAAACTCTTCAATAAAAAGACACAGAGTTGCAGCCTGGATTAAGAAACAAAACCCAACCTTTTGCTGTCTCCAGGAAACACATTTAGCTACAAAAGATAAAAATAGGCTCAAAGTCAAAGGATGGAAAACAATCCTACAAGCAAATGGGCCAAAAAAGAAAGCAGGAACAGCTATACTTATGTCAGATAAAACAGACTTCAAACTCAAAAAAATAAAAAGAGACCCCAATGGTCACTACATTATGATTAAGGGGACAATACTTCAAGAAGAAATAACACTCATTAACATATACTCACCAAACGAAAGAGCACCAAAATATATCAGACAACTGTTGTCCTCTCTGAAAACAGACATCAGAGAAAACACATATGTAGTGGGAGACTTCAACACACCACTATCAACAATGGATAGATCAACAAGACAAAAAATAAGTAAAGAAACTAAAGCTCTAAATAAGGACCTAGAGCATTTGGGCTTAACAGACATCTATAGAACACTAAACCCAAAAAAAACGGAGTACACATTTTTCTCAAGCGCACACGGATCATTCTCCAGGATCGATCACATACTGGGGCACAAGACAAACATCAACAGATACACCAAGATTGAAATCATACCAACCATCTTTTCTGACCACGAAGGCATCAAACTAGAAATAAATAATAAAAAGAAGGCAAGGTACTATCCTACCTCATGGAGATTAAAAGCCACACTACTGGAAGACCACTGGACTAACGAGGAGATCAAAGAAGAAATTAAAAAATTCTTTGAATTGAATGACAAGGAGGACACCAATATCCTAAATGTATGGGATGCAGCAAAAGCAGTAATAAGAGGAAAATATATAGCAATAGAAGCTCACATCAAAAAACAAGAAAGAACTCAAAGAAACAACCTAATCTCAAAGCTCAAAGATCTAGAAAAAGAACAACAAAAAAACCCCAGAACCAGTAGAAGAAAAGAAATAATAAAACCAAAGCAGAAATAAATGAAATTGAAACTAAAAAAACAATCCAAAAGATCAATGAAACCAAGAGCTGGTTCTTTGAAAAAATAAATAAAATAGACAAACCCCTAGCCAGGCTCACAAAGGAAAAAAGGGAGAAAGCACAAATACACAGAATCATAAATGAAAGAGGAGAAATCACAACGGACACAGCAGAAATCAAAAGAATAATCAGTAACTACTATGAACAGTTATATGGAAACAAGTTCAACAATCTAGAGGAGATGGACAAATTCCTACAACTCTACAATCACCCAAAGCTAGATAAAGAAGAAATAGAACACCTAAACAGACCAATTACAAGCAGCGAAATTGAAATGGTAATCAAAAACCTCCCCAAAAACAAAAGCCCAGGACCTGATGGATTTACAAATGAATTCTACCAAACATTCAGAGACGAATTAGTGCCTATCCTTCACAAACTCTTCCAAAAAATTGAGAAGGAAGGGACAATACCAAACACGTTCTATGAAGCCAATATTACACTAATACCAAAACCGAATAAGGACAACACAAAAAAGGAAAACTATAGGCCAATCTCCCTAATGAACACTGATGCAAAAATCCTCAATAAAATTTTAGCTATCAGAATCCAACAATGTATCCATAAGATAATTCACCACGACCAAGTTGGATTCATTCCAGGGGCACAAGGATGGTTTAACATCCGAAAATCAATCAACGTTATCCAACACATCAACAAAAAGAAATATAAAAACCATATGATAATATCAATAGATGCTGAGAAAGCTTTCGACAAAGTGCAACACCCATTCATGATAAAAGCCCTTGAAATTCTTGGGATACAAGGAACATACCTCAACATCATAAAGGCCATCTATGACAAGCCAACAGCCAGTATCATTCTCAATGGTGAAAAGCTGAAAGCAATTCCATTAAGATCTGGAACAAGACAAGGATGTCCACTCTCACCACTGCTTTTCAATATAATACTGGAAGTCCTAGCCAGAGCAATAAGACAAGAGAAAGACATCCAAGGAATCCAAATAGGAAAAGAAGAAGTCAAACTATCACTATTTGCAGATGATATGATAATATACATAGAGAACCCCAAAATCTCCACAGAAAAACTAATTCAACTCATCAATCAATTCAGTAAAGTGGCAGGATACAAAATCAACACGCAAAAGTCAGTAGCCTTCCTATACACAAACAATAAATCTGAAGAAGAAGAAATCAAAAAAACCACCCCTTTTATTATCGAAACAAAAAAAATCAAATATTTGGGAATAAATCTAACAAAAGAGGTAAAGGACCTATACAAAGAAAACTATAAAACACTGTTAAAAGAAATAGAAGAAGACACAAAGAAATGGAAAGACATCCCCTGCTCATGGATTGGAAGAATAAACATTATTAAAATGGCCATCCTACCAAAAGCAATATACAGATTCAATGCTATTCCAATCAAAATCTCAATGGCATTCTTCAAAGAAATAGAACAATTATTGATGAAATTCATATGGAATCACCAAAAACCCCGAATAGCCAAAGCTCTACTGAAAAAAAAAGAAGGAAATGGAGGCATTACACTCCCAGACTTCAAACTATACTACAAAGCCATAATCATCAAAACTGCATGGTATTGGAACAAGAACAGACATACAGACCAATGGAATCGAATAGAAAATCCAGAAATAAACCCACAGATTTATGGTCAACTAATCTTTGACAAAGGAGCAAAGACTATGCATTGGAGCAAAGAAAGTTTGTTCAATAAATGGTGCTGGGAAAACTGGGTCGCTACATGCAAAAGAATGAAGCTTGACCACTACCTCACACCATACACAAAAATCAACTCAAAATGGATTAAAGAACTAGACATAAGACCTGAAACCATAAAATACATAGAAGGAAATATAGGCGAAACACTACGGGATTTGCACATCAAAGACATCTTTACAGACACATCACCCAAAGCAGTGATAGTGAAGAGAAAGATAAACAGCTGGGACTACATCAAATTAAAGAGCTTCTGCACAGCAAAAGAGACAATAACAAAAACAAAGAGAAACCCCACCAACTGGGAGAACATTTTTGCACCCAACACTAATGATAAAGGACTGATCACAAAAATCTGCAAAGAGCTGATGAGACTCAGCAACAACAAAGAAAATAATCCAGTCAAAAAATGGGCAGAAGAGCTAAAAAGAAACTTCTCTGAAGAGGAAATGCAAATGGCCAACAGACATATGAAAAAATGTTCAACATCACTTGTCATCAGGGAAATGCAAATCAAAACTACCATGAGATACCATCTCACACCAGTGAGAATGGCACATATTAAAAAAACTAGCAACAACAAATGTTGGCGAGGATGTGGAGAAAAAGGAACTCTTGTGCACTGTTGGTGGGAGTGCAAACTGGTCCAACCACTATGGAGAGCTGTGTGGAGATTTCTGGACCTACTAAACATAGAGCTTCCATATGATCCAGCAATTCCACTCCTAGGTATTTACCCAAAGGACACAGAAACATCAATTCCAAAGAGCACCTGCACTCCTATGTTTATAGCAGCACTGTTTACAATAGCTAAGCTTTGGAAACAACCCAAATGCCCAAAAATAGATGACTGGATCAAGAAGATGTGGTACATATATACCATGGAATATTACTCAGCATTCAAAAAAGATAAACACATGCAATTTGCAGCAACATGGATGGCACTGGAAGGGATCATGCTCAGCGAAATAAGCCAAAAAGAAAAAGAAAAATACCGGATGGTCTCACTCATAGCAGGAATCTAGAAAACTTAAATAAGGGACCAGGAAAATGAATATAAGAAAGTGAAAATCAAAATCAACAAAAAACTATGAACCAGAGACACTTTTTGGGGGGTGGGGGGCGGGAGGGGAAGGATTGGGGTCAGAATGGGGCGTTTGCAATTGTATGGGGGAATATAAAAATAAAATTTAATATTTAAAAAAAAAAAAAAAGAAAATGAAATCTTTGTTGAATTATTTCTTCCCTGTCCCCTACCTGTGCTTCCTGGAACCACCTCTCAAATCAACTAACAGTACTCAAATCTCTGTGCCCAATGATCAAACTGCAGGAATCCAGAGCTAAATGGAATTGACGAATGGTTTTTAGAGGGCCAAAAATACACAGAAGCTATATTAGAAGGTCACATACAGCCAAAATGAACTGAGGTTTCTTATTTAGGGTGAGCAAATGGCAGCCCATAACTATGAATCCCTTTCCTAAGGACATACCTGAAATTCACCAGAAGTGATTCTTTGTTTAGTTGCATTCCCTCCCACCCCACTGCCCCAACACACACACACACACACACACACACACACACACACTTGTATTTCATGCAAATAATGGATATATTTCAATGATGAAAATCAGAGTTGACAGCTTTTCTAGAATGGGACAAATGCTTAGCTGGAAAAAAAATCTAGAAATGCCCTTCCATTTTATTATATTAATTATTTTATAGCAGTAAATTACTAATTAAGCTATCACTCTTTCAACAGAAAATACAGCAGCTGCAGCCAAGAAATGACAGACAACATCCCACCCGTGGTTGTATCTAGTCTAAGCCAAAATATTTTAGAAAAGTGTTTCAAATAAAAATGGGGTGGGGGGGAAACAAACTTCTAGAGTCAAGGATAGAGAAATCAGATCTGATTATCAGATGACATTGGTGATCTTAATTGATCTTTCACATTTGAGAGAAAACTCTAGCTCTCACCTGTTAGAAGTAAAATTGTAATAACCACTTTCCTCTAGGACTTCTTCAATCACAGTCTAGAGTTGGAGGGAAAAAAACAGGTTAGTATTGAGTTAAAAGCAACAAAATAAAATTGTTCTGAGACACTGTAAAAACCTCACCTGCATCTGTTCATATGTGATTCCCTCCTCCAAATCAAAACTGGTGGGTAGGCCTGAAATAGATTAATTACGGAAAGGTTGACATTTGGCTCACATACTCCTAGTTAGATTTTAGTGTCAATTATGATTCAATTGCAGTGAAAACAGGTCAGTTTCTTAATGATGAAGATGAGTACTTACAAGCACATCCAAATTGAATATTTAAACTCTCTGTTTCTCTTTCTTTAATAACTGGCTGCTTTGGGGGTTGCAATCACTAAATATTGCAGAGTTTAGGAGCACTGCATATGGCCAATTAAGTTGGGGGGGCTGGTAAATACTAGGGAAGAGTGGTTGGAACAAATAGTGAGTTTTGTGATGGAAGAAACTCTCCCTAATCCACAAGGCAAAGGAAGTAGATACATGCTAGAAAGAAATTAAATTCTTAGAGGGAGGTAGAGAGAGACTGTGCAAAAGATGTGGTCCTTTGCTAGGGCTGCCCGGAGGGAAATAAAATACATTTAATGATGTGCTTCTTTTGATGTTTGGCCTGAGTACCATATACCAGCACCTTTTCCTGCCCCTGTGCCACCCAAGCAGCGCTGACCAGCTTCCACTCAAATCAGAGCTGCTACTACAGATGTCTGGCCTGCTGACTGGCCCACCTGCCCTGGGGGGCAAGCTTTTATAAGCACATGACTTTAGACAACAATGTATCCTGATTTTAAGGCTTTCTCAGGGGCTCTTTGAAAAGAAATTCTCCCTACACAGGTTAGCTTTATCCCAGGAGTCCAAGATTTATGGAAAGTTGGAGAATTCACATACGAAATGATTTTCCTGAATTGGGAATAGACAGGAGCACAGCAGAAGTGAGTGCTTTTCTAGACCGAGGAGATGGCCCAAGTGTTCAGGAAGGCCCCAAAACTTCTCTCCATTGTAGTTTACAGGGGTTCAAAGATTATTTAGGAATTCTGAAACCTCAGAGTTTCAGGAAGTCTGAAACCTCTTCTTAAATTCCAGATATGATGAGGAGTTACATTACAGGGAGCCCCGACGAATTGCTATATGTACGCTGATCATCACCAGAACCCTATGACATAGGGACCCTATTTTAAGGGCAAGGAAACTGGGGTTTACAGAAGTCAAATAATTTGCCAAAGATCAGTTACTAAAGGATTGAGCTGAGATTTGACTTTAACAGTCCAGGTTCTAGATTCTTCCTTAATCATTATGCTTTATTGTATTCTAGGTAAGATGTATGCAAAAAAGAAAAAATGAAATGAAGTGGGTCTTCAGGCAACTTTAAATTTTTCCATGTTAAATGTGCATATTTTTATTTTAGCTTTTTATCTCCCTAGTTGCTTTGGGGCATTAGATTTCCCACCAGTTAGATAAGCAAGAAGAAATGAAGGACAATACAATTCGCCCACATAGATTCTACTGTTTGTTTATAATAAACGATTGAGGACGCTGCCACAACTGGTAAAGTACATCTTGGGGAATTTCTAGATTCCTATCATATATCACTTCACACTATTGCCATAGATATTCAAAATTATCTCTGTATTTCTTTTTAATGAAAGAGAACTGTTTAAGGATTACTGTTGATCCCAGCGGTCTATTTCTCGGTGGAAGCAGATTTCCTGCATCGGTGAGAGTTACCTGATGGGTCACTTAGGGACAGGCTGTTTCCACCTGCTGAGTGATGTAGTGAATGGTAATCTGCTGTGAAAAAGTTGGGCTCGATCGGTTCTGGAGATCCTTGAGACAACTGGAAAAAAAAGGAAGACCGCATCTTAGTTTAGACCCAGAAGCAAATGACAGGAGACCTCTGTCTCTGCACAGAAAATTTACTGCTCGGTGGTTTTCAGTCCTTTGTAAATAGATGAAGGTGTATCTTCTTCCTTCCTAAAGAACTTATAGATTGGAAGCAGGCAGAATATAGTGAAAGCAAGTTAGACAGTTCCCTGGCCACATGAAAAAAAGTAAAAGTATACTTTATAGCTTTATGAGAGCAAAATAAAAATGGATGGGAAAATAATGGATGGTCCTGAAACATCAAAATGTTATTTTTATCAGGCGTAGGAGGAATAAACTCCAATTACTCAACAGAACAATATGTTTAGCCCAAATCACAATCCTTTCTCATGCCTCTCCTTTGAACAATACTTTCTTCTCTGACCAAAGCAAATAAGTTTCTTAATACATTTTGCTCAATCACTATTAATTAATGGCAATCTCCAAACTTCAATTCCCAACATAACAGAACCAACTGACAGAATTTGTTAAAGTTCCAATTGTTTAATCCTCTTCTATAAAATTGAATTTTTTTAAATGGAGTTTTAGGCTATCCACATTTTTAACTTCCTTTCACCCGTAATTTACATGAGTACTTGGACTGGCCAAGTGTTAGGGCCTGTGTTAATATAACATACCTTTAATAAATCAGTTCATATTAATAAACCAAAAACAAATGGCACAGTTTGGATTCAAACTCTGTCCATGAATAAAAATACAACATTGCTCAATCACTTGAAAAAACTTTGGCAATAAATTAAACATAATATTCCTACCCTATAACCCAGCAATCTCACTAGTAGGTATAAACATGAAATAAATAGGTATTACTGGCATCAATGCTTTTCTCATTGGCAATTTCAACATTGAGAGTACAGTGTAGCGAATTTCATGAACCATCACTCAGCTTAAACATGGCCAATGTTGCTTTAATTCTATCTCCTCCACTTCCCTTTCTACCTCATCTTACTCCCAGAATTGGGAAACAAATCCTGTGCATTAAATCATGTCATCCATAATATGTTAGCATGACTCTTTAAAAAATACCTGAATTTCTATTTTAAGCAAACTGAATTTATAATTATCACACCTGAAATGATTAATTCCTTCATAGAGCCAAATATAAGATCAATATTTTTCTCATTGTCTCATAAACATATAATTTATACTAAATTTATACTATTTTTTATTTGTATTTGTTTTTATTTTTTATTTATTTTTAAATTTTATTTTTATATTCCCCATACAATCGCAACCCATTTATTTTGACCCCAATCCCACCTTTCCCTGCCTCCCCCCCATAGTGTGTCTCTGGTTCATAGTTGTTTGTTGATTTTGATTTTTTCTTTCTTATAGTTATTCTTTTTCCTGGTCCCTTATTTAGGTTTTCTAGATTCCTGCTATGAGTGAGACCATCCGGTATTTTTCTTTTTCTTTCTGGCTTATTCCGCTGAGCATGATCCCTTCCAGCGCCATCCATGTTGCTGCAAATTGCATGTGTTTATCTTTTTTGAATGCTGAGTAATATTCCATGGTGTATATGTACCACATCTTCTTGATCCAGTCATCTATTATTGGGCCTTTGGGTTGTCTCCAAAGCTTAGCTATTGTAAACAGTGCTGCTATAAACATAGGGGTAGACTTTTTTTTTTTTATTAGAGTAAGTTACGGGGGGAAATTCCATCTATTGCAAATGGTTAGTATTTTTCTTCTCCTCTTTTCCTCTCTTGTTCTCCTCACTCCCCTTCCCTCCTCTCCTCGCAGTTTATTTATTGACCCAAACTGGTGATTTTTCCTGTAGAATTTCCTGATGTGGATTTTGCCAATAGCCACATGGTATCATTTAACATGTCCTCCTGTCCCCTGTAATGACTACAGATGGGTAGCTAGACCTAGAGGAGGGATCTAAAGTTCTTATAAAGGGGCAGGTAGTAAGTATTTCTGGATTTAAGAACCATGTGGTCTCTGTGGCAGCCACTCATTTTTGCCTGTCCCATCAAGAAGCCATAGCTAATTATAAACGAATGCATATGACCATGTTCCAACAAAACTTTATTTACAATAACAGGCAGCAGACCAGATTGGCCCGAGGGCAATAGTTTGCTCACTGCTAATCTAAATTTTCCATCAGTTGCAATTTCAGGTTTTTAGCAAGTATCCTTCAAAGACAGTGCTCTGCATTTTATCAGGGGCATATAATGTCTGGCTGTTCCCCTTTTTCTATATTAGCAGTCACTGGTGATCTTCTCTAGATGTGTTATTTCATGAGTGGTTCCCAAACAGTAATTTACTTTTTATTCCTTTGGCACTTATTAGCCGAAGTACTTTTATAATGAGAAACCTCCCCCTCATCAATTTAGTTACCCTCAGGTGGAATTCACAAGGGAAAGGGAAAATGTTTGACTCTTCCCTTTTGCAAACAATTTTCAAAATTGTTACTTAGCATCCTCGGAAGACAACCAGCAAGGGTAATTATTCAACAGATAGGCAAGGGGAGTCCTTTTGACTCTGCCTCAGTGGTTCTTGATGGCATCCTTGCTATGTGATCTGTTATGTCAAGGTTATTCCTGTCAAATCTCATTCAGTTCCTGCTCTGGGCTGCAGTCAGCTGTATCTCCAAGGAGTCTGCACTTCTCAAGGGAGCTGATGGCCGCTTGCTTAGTTCCCAGATCATTTCAGTGAAATATCAGGAAAAAACGTGTATGTTTAAAAGGTAAGATGTATCACAAATGCATACTCATTCATATTCACTGTTCCAATTCAAATCTGAATCAATGTGGCCTATCTTGTTTCTTTTTCTCCTTTTTGAAATCATGCTGAAAGTCCTCATTCCCAAAGGCACCCAGATAGTTATTGAGATTCATTCCCCCCCCACACACACACACACAATTCTAGCCAAGGTTGAGCAGATTGGATGGAAAACCACCTTAGGTGAGTTATCCATACAGAGCATAGCTGTTCAGCAGCGGGCTTATGAATTTTGTAACTCATCTATGCATCCTGCTGAGTCTTTGGTCACAAACAGGCACAATCATCTCTCAGTGACTTCTTCAACCTGGAGGCGCATAGTCCCTGGATTTCAGGAGACGTACCAGAGGGGAAAGTGGAATCAAAAGCATTCCATGTGCTATCAACACTACTGCTTCCGCAGGCCTGGTGTCGGGCGACTGCGTCGGTCAAATCTAATTGGCCCTTCCTCCGCAATTGTACAGTAGAGGAGAAATCCATTTCTGAACAAAAAATTGTCACTAGCAAAAGATTACACCAGAAAAGTCAAAAAACAGAGGTCACAAACTTCTCACTTAGGTTTAGATATGGACAGGGGGTTTCTTTCTACATTCACATAGAAATATATGACATTATTTATATACCTGAAGGACAGAACCAGTATAAAACAGGTTATTCAGACTATGTATATTCAGCAATCACACATGCAGCATCTACCATGTTCCAGGCACTGTACAAAGGCCTGGGGAATTAAAGATGAATAAGACAGTATTACCTTTGGGGGAAAACAGATGTGAACAGATTAAAAGTTATTTCAAACGCAACAATATGAGTGAAGCATCATGACTGAAGCATCTTGAAAGGGGAGGTTAATTCTGGACAAGGAAACTGAAGGAAGGTATCTATGGAGAAGCTGGCTTCTCACATTAGTGGTAAAGGATAGGAAATAGGTTAATATCCCAGGTTGGAGATTGCTTTAGCACATGGGTGCCGAGGCCTGCTTCCCCAGTCAGGAGGCAAACATGGTGATGTGACCCCACCGACTTGTAATAGCAGAAAAGTGTTCTTCACAGGAGAATTTCAGAGACATAATGCAGGGGAGGAGGAGGGAGAGGGATCAGAGGGAGGGAGGGAGGAGCACAGGGGACTGAGGTGATGGTACATTGGTGAAGGAAACTCTATGGGGACTACACCTGAGGGGGTGGGGGGAAGCAAATATTGTTTAAAAATGAACAATGATGTAAAAAAATAAATAATTAAAAAAAAGAAAGATAAAAAGTGCCCTTATAAAGAGGCTTAGGAAAGCTCTTCCCTCCTATACCATGTGGAGGCACAACGAGAAGCAGCAGTCTGTAGCCTGGAAGATGCTCAGCAAACCCAGCCCTGCAGATCCTGATCGAGGACTTTCCGGCTTCCATAACTGTGCGCAATAAATTTCTACTGTGCATTAGGTACCCAGTTTATGTTATTTTTATAATAGCTGTCTGAAAAGACCAAAACAAACAATGAAAGTGTCTTTTGATAGAGGACAGAGCTTAAAATACAAAGTAAGGAGCTATAAAACATAACTCTTGTGATGTGTTGTTAGCCAAAGAAGAATTGATGTATGTAGAATGCCTTACCTTTTTAATTTCAGATTTCAGATTACAAGGATTACTCTGCTGACTGAAGAGGGACTTCTTGAATCTCTCTATAACCCTTCTTTTTAAATTGTGGTGCAAAGCTGGAGGAAGCTGCATAAAATGAGATAACAATTATTACAAACCAACTGTCAACACTGCACAGATGAGTCCCAGGAAGCAGTGACTAAGGGTCAGGCTAAGAAGATTCACCCAATAGGACTAAGTAAGAATTTAAACTTCATTCCATATAGCATGATGAGATGGTATAGTTTTTCATTCTACAATCCAGAAGGAATGCATACACTGCTCTCTTTCAAAAGGCTGCTTCCATGTATCTTCTTGTTCTTTCATTTTATTGATTTTTTTTCATAAAACAACTATGTGAAACAAAGTTAATTGCACAAACTGAGTTTTGTAAAGAACAGACTTGACAAGGAAGGATGCCCAATCAGATGCCCAGGACAATGTGAAATGCCCCAACCAGGGCCTTGGTTCTGAAGACCCCAATGCTTTGGACCAAGAAGCACATGTCTGTGTTAGTACGTGTTCAGAGGCCTGCCTGTGGGTGCTCCTGACTATTCAGTTGGAGAGAGAGCAGATTGTAGGGGCCAATCTTATCCAGAAGAAGGTGAAATTGGATGAGTACATATCAGGGCCACAACAGGAGGCTTTATATTTATAGTAAGTAATAGGAAGATTCCATGGTGGGAGAAATGTAGAAAATAAGCTGATTATATGAAAATGGGACTTTCAAAATATTTCTATTTTATTTTGTAGTGCTCTGCAGGTTGGATTTCTATAAGGAAATTAGAGGTCCTGAAAGCACAGAGGGGTGAAGTTAAAATTTTGCAGAAAACAGAAAAGAAATAGGGCAGAATGATAGAATGTCTCAGAGTAGAAATAATGCTTCATTTGTTAAAATATGGAGAGGACTTGACAGAAGAGGGGAAAGAAAAACAGAAAGAAAAAAAGTGTGGTTAAATGGAAAGAAAAATGTTGATGGAAGAACTCTTACAATTAAAAAAAAGAAGAAGAATTTAATTCAGTACTCAGCTCTGAAGGAGAAATGTGGAAGAGGCCATTGTTAACCCACCCCCACTTCATTTTTCTGTGCCCTCTTAGGGTTTGTGTTTGTTGCCCTGTGGCTAGTTTTGACCAATGCAAATGGTATGCATCACCCCAAGGATGAAGCAACTCAAAAGCATTGTGCTTCCTCCAACCCTCTCCTCCCCTTGGGCAAAGAACTTGGGAGGCTTCCATCATGGGGTCCAGGGCAGCACAGCCACCCAACCTGTCCAGTTGCCACTGAGAAATAAACCTCTATTATGCCAAGTCGAGAGATTTCAGGATGTGTCTGTGAGAGCTGTGTGACTTACCATATCCTGCCGGGTAGCTACAAGGAACCTTTGTATACCAGGGGACTATAAAAAAGGTAATTGTAGAGCAATGAATAGGGCCTATGGGGGCTCACAAGAGCACATTTTATAGCCAGAGAAACACTGTTCATCATTCCAAACACTGCAGAATATAGGACTCATGATGAAGCACTAAAATGCTATAAAAAGAAAACACACTGCAACTAGAATATGTATTTAGATGCATCTTTCATCCTAGCCAATCTTTGAAGTTTGCTTGACTCAAAGCAGGTTTAATTAGAGCAGAAGTGAGGCTATTCTGGAGGTTCTGGAGCCCTGCCGTACACTTTGAAAGGTTCTGCAGTTTAACAGCACGGACCTCCACTGCTCTATTTTTATGTCCCTATTACAACTTTCTTTTACCTTGATCTAGATGTGATTACTCCTCTGAGCACCAGCAAATAGTCTAATTATTGTCATCCCTTCATGTGGAATGAAAAGGGGAAATCAAGAAATGTGTATAGACAGAGAGAGGAAAAAAGCATTTCTCAGCATTAAGGAGCAAATAGTTGGATGGCAGATGAGAAGGGAAATGAATGTCATTGATCCACGCGTGCATGAGAATGAGCAAAAGCGGAATGAATTTAACTCAGCACAGGAACCAGCAATAAAGGGGAGGCGCATGGGATGCTTTCCTAGCCAGGGGCTGGGCTGAGTGGAGACAGTACCTGCAGCTACCTTTTGGGATTTGATCATTTCCTGATGCCCAAGAGAGTGCCACTTCCTTAGATCCAACACCAGAGAGCAGTGTTGGCCCAGGGCCTTCTATTCATCCCAGTGTGATTTCAGCCAACAAAGGGAAAGCAAATCTTTTCTATATATCATGTTGTCTACCATCACTGACTTTAGACGGTGTAATGCCCTGGGGGTCCACAGGTTCTTGACCCCAGGACTGACAGTCATCTCTATCAGATTACTCATTCAGACACTCTTAAAATCCTTGCTATTTATTCAACTTGATAAGCCCGGAGTTAACTTAGACTTGCCTTTACTGCCCCCTATAAGTTAACATTCTGTCAACTTAAGATTTATACTCACGTCAGTACTGGGAAGTTCTGGTATCTTACTGAAATAATTATCACTACGGACAGCACTCCATCTTTAAAGTTTTCATGGAAGAATTAAAAGTTTTGCACAGAATGATGATTCATGCATCATTTAATTGCAGATGATGTAAGCATCATAATATATCTAAGGACTGTAATATTAAGGACAGAACATTGCTACCCAGCAATGTGATTACTATGATTATGCATTAGGTCACTTTTTTTCCCCAACAACACACTTATAAAATGGGTTCTATTTTATAGGTTAGGAAATCAGAGCTTAAAGACATTATGTAACATGCAAGGGTACTTTCTGAGGTAATGAACATAGTAACAATCATCCTCAAGCAAACACACTAGCATTACTGTGGCTCAGCACTTCACAGTCTGTAAACATGTCACACACTTTATTTCCTTTGGCACAATAGTCCCACAAGCGACCAAATTTCACCGATGAAGAAACTGATTCTATTAAGGATGATGACTCCCTCAACATCCTACATCTACAAGCTTAATGATTGTTTTTACTATACCAAAGTAACAAAAGAAAGAAATGCAATCTGACCTGTAGGTTTCATACTGGATTTTCTCACATTTGCATGCTGTCAGAGTTTTTTTTAAAGAATTACATTCCCTTGTCTCTCTAAGAAAATTTGGGCCAACCATCCCTAGCACATGGTCTCCCACTTGCTAGTGATCCTAACAATACTTTTCTATAAAAACAAGTTATTGAGACACATCACTGCTTCAGAAGTTTTCCCTAAATGCTAAAGTAAAATGTTAAATAAAAATCAAGAAAATAAATACACAAAATATAAAACTCCTTTTAGAATTTGCAAACCCTGAAAGTACAAGTCTTTCTTGAGAAGCACAGCTTTACCCTGATAATTTAATCTGTCACCCTCAAAATTAGGAGTGAGGACCAGATAAGAGGGTATGGATGTTTCCAATTTCATATATCACTGCTGCTGGTGGGGGGGCAGGGAAGAAACCTGTATTTTACAGGTGACAGTCCATAGTGTAACTTTCACCTGGGATCAGCACATTGGTATTCCCAGCCACATCTTTTTTTTAAGATTTATTTATTTATACAAGAATGGGGGTACAGGCCAGAGGCACAGGAGGGTGAGAGGATTCACCAGAGACAGCTTGGGGAGCAGAACAGGCAGACAGACAGAAAACACTGCTGAGGGGAACAGCAGGCGAGACAGGAGAGGTCTGCCGTGCCATGTGGGTATCTCCCTGGACGGTCAGGAATTGAACTTGCACTGCAGAGGCTGCAGACAGCTTCACAGCACTGTACTCAACCCACTGCACCACCGGGGCGGCCCCCCAGCCACATATATTGTTCCATTGGCCACAACCGTGGTTGTTGGGATGCGGTCTGAAGGGGATCCAAACACAATGCCTGTCTGCTCTCCAGGAGATGGGTGTTTACTTTTGAAAAGTTGCTCTATGCTGGTTGGCAAAGAATTTATTTAACAATCAAATGCTAAATGTAGTAAAATCCAAAGCTTAAGGTCTTAACCAAAGTACTGACACATGGAGAATTGTGCTAAAAGGTAACATATGTACTTGGTCACCTTATGTGCCCAAAGATTGATTTGGTTTCCAGCCATGGCATGAACCACAGATTTCATTCTCAGCTTACTGGTCCTAAGATTACCGTCTCAGCATGTATGAAAACAGATATCAAATCAGTGAAGGCAGGGGAAGGATTTTAACATCCTGCCTTTGAAAATAGTTGCTTCCAGATGACGGCCACAGATCTGTCTCCATGGAAACTGGAGAGGAAGGGCCAGCACCGGCCACAAGCAAGCAGCTTCCCAGGAAGGTCATCTGTGTTTGTCAGGAGGGCTGTGCCCTGCAATTCGGGGCGCCTGCCCTAGCACAGGTCTGCAGCAGTCTGACGAGTAAATAAATATGTGAACAAGATGAATTCCTTTTTCTTTTCAGCAATGTTGCTTTGTAATTAGCAGAGGGCGGGAAAGATCTAGGTCTTTAACCTGTAGCAACCACATTTGTTTGTTGTTTAGTGTTTATGTATAAACATCTACCTCTTCCTCTCTTTGAAAGCATTGACTTTGACCAGTTCCATAATTTCAATTTCCCCTGGTGGTGGGAGGGGGGATTATTTACTATGGGTAATGTCATAAACTTTAAGGTATTCTGGAAATACATTTTTAAAATCACAGTGATATCTGAACTTGTAGTAAGGAATGCCACCTTGCCAAAACATATGAAGTCATTTGTTATGCTGGTGGTGTGAGAGCATAGTAATAAGATATTTGTAATAGTGTCAATCTTGCTTGAAAATACCTTGAAATCCAATAAGGAAATGGAATACATCCATTAACAAGTTTTTTGTTATATAAAAATTAGCAAGACAGGCATAAGGAAATGGCATTTAAAATCCAAAGGATATTTTCTCTCAATTATTAAACACTGAGGGAACCAATAACACTATTTGCATAAATGACTAAATTTAAGAATACATCATCCAATTTCTGTATCGGTATTTTGAATTTAAATGCATTTTTTTAAAAAAGAGTTTTATTTATTTATTTATACAAGCACTGGGTATAGTCAGAAGCGTGGAAGGGTGAGAAAATTCACCAGAGCCAGAGCAGGGAACAGAACAAGCAGACTGACGAAATACACTGCTGAGGGGAGCAGCGGGCACAACAGGAGAGGTCTGTCGTGCCATGTTGGACCCTCGCCAGCAGCCAGGGATTGAACTGGTGCTGCAGAGGCTGTGGGCATCTTCACAGCCCAGTACTCAAATGCTGCGCCACCAAGGGAGGCCCTAAATGCATTTTTAAATACAATATCTTTACATACTAGAGATAGCAGATTTCCTTTGACTTTATCAACAAAGTTCACTCTCCTCCCATATTTTTTTGGCCCCTTCACCCTCTTTCATTTAATTGGGCAGAAAATTCTATGTGAAGGCCTAAAAGAAAGACTGAAAATAGAAAATAAAGAAAAGGGTATAGATTTTAGCCTCTTGACTCTCAAAAGGCTAATCCTCAGGGTGATGGAAGAGAAGTAACAGGTTTGAGGGGAAAAACTTGACAGAGAAGAGCCAGGCTACTTCAAGGCTAGAATAAGTTAATGGGAGAAGTGAGGATTCAGAAGCGGCTAGATCCCAAAGAAGGGAGCCCCTTGTGTAGCCCCTCAGGTTAAGTGAAACAGTCATCAAAGTATAATAATTCCCCTCATTGCTCTGTGAAGACACTGAGCAGTTCTGCCCCACCAACCCCTCCCCACCCCACCCCAACCTCACCACCCCCACCCCATGCCAGCTGGCTGCCTGCTCAATTCTACCAGTAGAGGGCACTGAAGACACTGGAGGAGGACGGTCTTTCTGCATCATTGAGGCTTCTTCCTAGCTTAGTTCCGCAGCCCTGAGGGGTCAGAGGCCAGAGGGACCACTTGGGGTGCTCGCCCCCACCCAGATTCAGTGGCACCGATCCTACAGGTGGCTTTCCAGTGAGTTCTGTGGAGCACGCTTCCCCATGCACAGCCTCCCCTAATCCCAGCATTCCACCTTCCCTGTCCTGACTTCCAGCAAGCCCAGAGCCTGGCTCCTCATCATGGGTGGATTGCCCCATGCTCCATAGTGAGGCCTCCCTGCAAGGTTCTCCCACCAGCACAAGATGGTTTCTTGGACCTTTGCAGTTTTGCAGCGAGGTCTAGAGCTCAGTCAGGGTGGTGTGTCCTCTTCTATTCTGTTCCTTTCTCAGATGCTCTGCCTCAGCCTTATGAGTAGTGGCTTTCTAACCTGCTCTTACTACATTCCTTAGCTTCTCTTCCCCTCCTTAGTCATTAATGCCCTGTTATTGTCAATAGTTCTTTCTATTAAATCTTCCCTGTTGAAATTACTATGTGGTTTCTGTGTCCTGACCAGGCCTCACTGACACAGATTTGTTACCAGATGGGATTTAGGAACTGGTTTGATTGTGCCTTGGAACTGAGCCCTGCATCGAGTTTTCTGCCAACAAGACACAGGCTACTAGGGACCCCTGGCATGCAGGGGCATCACAACGAAGCAGGTATATCACACTGGTGAAGAGTCTGTTGAAGCCAGTGCCTGAGCCTGAGAGGCCTGCACTGAACTCTCAGGCAGCAAAAGACTGCTAGGGCGATGGTGTGGGGCAGACTCCTCAGAGTGTGCTGGCCCTGGAGCACTGACAGAAAGGAAGTGACAAGCTGGGCTCTTTAACTCTCAGCTCGAGTCATAGTCTGAGACCCAGAAGGATTCCATGACAGCCCTCAAAGAATCTGTTATTTCTTGATGCACAGCATTGAGATGGCTGATAATCAAACACAAATTTAATTGGGCAGGCTGCTAAATCACCATGTCAGTTGAATGCACTCTGCCAAGTTTCTCATGTGGAAATTAGAAAAAGGAATAAATCCTAAAACTTGGAATGGGGACATGTTGTTGGATCCAGATAAAAAACTGACAATCTTGAAACTCAAGTCACTCTGATCTGTCATTGTAAGTGGATATAGCTTGTCACTCTGTGTCTGAGAAAACAAGCCTTTCTTTGCTTAAAAACTCTATACTAAACTCATCTGGGACAGACAGCTTCAAAAGGGAGGCTCATTCTTTATAAGACCCACAACAGTTAGAACCAAGTCTACAGCCAGGGTCATATTTCAGTAAGATATGGGCAAACTGGTGCTCACTAAGCCCCAGAAGGAAACAGCTTACATGCCCAGAGAACGGCAAGACGTGGCCATAACATTTTAGCGGTAATCCAGGGAGTGTGTGCAGGAGTGGACGGGTGTCAGGTCATGGGGGATTGGGCTGACGGCATGCTACACACTTACTACAGATTCCAGATTTAATATGTTAGTTCGTGCAGCTGCAGGTAGCAGCTTAATTGATTGGTTGAGTACACCTGACTCAGTGGTGGCCTGCCTTTATGGAGAGTAAAATGCTACATCTTCCCTGGCAAGTGGAGGAGGGAAAAGCTTGGGAAGACAAGAATGATGGGCTGGACTTATCATATGTGACCCACACATTCAATCCCCAGTTATGCTCAGCAAGAACACTCAGGAACAACTCCTTTCACCAAAGCATTGAGCAAGACTTTGGAGACAGGGGCACCCACATCCTTAACAGCGTCTATGGTTGCTCTCCACAGTGGGCCAGGCAGGGCACTGGAAGTACATGATTTTAATGGGGATCATGTATTGCCAGGAGTACCAAAGCCAACTGGCAGTGTCAAGTTGAGGGCACTTGACATACAGGATCACAGGGTTGTACTGCTAATTAGAATGCTGTCACCAACAGCATCTCTGGAGGTGGCTAACTGATTAGGAATACTCTGATAGGAAATAGGCAGTCAACCCACCAGCGTATTCCTTGATCTACGTTACAGAGAAGAACATCTAGGCAAAAACCCAACTTGAGTTGCAACAGCCATTCCCTTTTTCCAGCCCTATGTCAATTCAAAGACTCAAAGTACCTGGACAACTCTAATTTAAAGTTAGTGGGAGGAAGGCCCCCATGACATTGCTACCAGCCCACATTACACATGTTCTTCCAAGCCTTTCCCAATGACACCTGCTAAATGAATTTCTTTTTTTAGTAACAATATAGGCATTTGGCAGATGAACTTTGATGCTGCTTATCATTAGACAGATTCCTGCAAATAATGGCTATTTTTTTAACAGGTTGCTTCCCCAGTGCCTAAGAATTGCTATGGTTTAGAAACAGGAAGTTTTAACAGTCCTGGACTTCATGTGCTGTTTGTTTTCATTTCTCTGAGAGGTCCTGGTTTTAACACACTATCCTCAGAGTTATTGAATGAACTACTCTTTCTTTCCTAGAGTGAAGCTGCTTCAGAAGCCCAGCTTGGTCTTCCCTTCCACCTCTACCCTTCGGGGCCATTTGTACCAGGCACTATCAGTGAACAAACAGGTAAGGAGTCATAAGGGAAACTTCCCAGTTCTGCTGCCAAGCAAAGTGTTCCCAAGTAGATGTACTGGAGAGGGTAAGAACAAGCATTCACTGTAATTGAAAGTTCCATAAAGCAGTTTTTCGGCAATGTTAGCAGCAAACTTATATAAAATGGAGAGAGAATAAAAAACTAGCACACCGACCTGTGTGATGTAGATGATTTTGTGCAGCTGAATTAGAATCTGCTGAATAGGATCACTGATCTGACGTACTTTCCGCTGGGACACAGCAATCCCTGCAGATGCTGTGGGTGACAAATTCTGCAGTTAGTTAAAACCCTTGTTTTCTCTTTCAAAAGAGAATTAATGGGAATGAGGTAAAATTCTGGAAAAAAATTAAAGCGAAGAGCCTCATCTTACTGATGAGACAATATGAAGAGACCCCGTAACACTGCAATAATTTATGGTATGAGCTGTACAGTTCCTTTTCCTGTACTTCTCAGACATCTAAGTAACATACTAGCTAGCATTACATCTGAAAATGCTTAGATATTTTTCCTGTATTTTACCAGGAGGCAGCGGTGCTTTGGATACTGTGGTCATTAGAAGCTGGGCTTCAGATAAGTGTAGTTAGGAGGCTATCATGTTTTTAAACTTTAAATTCATTATCCCTTCAATAGCATATTTAAAACTAATTTTATTAAAATTCCTAAATGCAAAATAAAGTACTCTAATGAACTAGGCACTTTAATAGAAAAAAAAATTAGCCAGAAATAAGTAACATTCGAATTCTTGATTATTACAAATTACAATTTCATCTGGATTTCTCTCCAGGTCTGAATAGGACACACTTATAATTTATCCCATATTCTCATCAGAGTCACACCACTTTTATAATTTCAGGTTAGGTTGGTGTCAAAGTGCCTATGAGCTGTGTTCCCAGCTTTTAGACATCATAACCACAAGTAGTCCAGTCTGAATGTTGAGGAACATGAAACTATTTTAAGGACTGGCCTTGAACCCCTAGATCAGCTACAAACCACCTTTGACTCCCCTCACCTTCAGATCCACATCAGAGGAAACAGAAGAGAGATTTCAGACAGGGGGATGGATATTGTCTTCTCCCTACCCCCCTCCATTCTTTCCTTTTCACCCCTTAATTTTAGCATGCTTTCTTCAATACTTTTTTCCAATTTCCTTTTTTTAAAGAAAAGTTCCAAAGTCCCTCTTTTCTTCCAACCATACATCTTGAGCTAATATGAAATGAAAATGTAACACAACTGTTTATTTAGCAACAGTTAAGTTTTTTTTAATGATTCCTATACAAGTGCTTTCTGAGAGAGCTTGCATATTTTACAATATAAAATTTTGCTTTGAAAGGTTTTAAAGAAAAAATTTAATGTGATCATTTAAAAGGTCATTTTTTAATATAAGCATGTGAAAATTTATATTTAGGACAGAAAACGCACACACACAAAAATAAAACATTTCAAGAAATACATGAATTATCGATATATTTCCATAATAGCTGAGAAATTGGCACAAGAAATCAACTAGTTCTAGATCATCTGCATTTGATACCTTGTTTAAATATTTGAAATTTAAAGGATCTATCTCCCCTAGGCACAGTGTCTAACTCCTTTAAAGCAACAATTGCTAAACCATTAAGACGAGGTTTAATAAGGTACCCTCGGAGGGGGAACAGCAAGGTAAATCAGGAAAAAAATTATGCAGCTCTAAAGCAGAAAGCAGCATACTGGAGCAGTCTACTGGAGCGGTCTGCTGCAGCTACTGATGGCCAAGTGTACAACCATCACATTTTCTATGTGGTGCTCTTTTTGCAGAGCTAATTCTTATATGTCTAGGCCCATACCAAAAACCAGAGACCATATAATGTGGCCAAGTTGATGGAGCCACAGAGACATTAACTTTGGATTTTCTGAAACCGGAGAGCTTGGGGTTTGATCACTTTATGTTGACTACTTTATGTTTTTGCTACACCGACTTCGCATTCATAGGTAACGAGTCAAAATCTCACAGCATGGCAGAGAGTTCTTAGATTTGTGATGACATTTTGAGTGGGAAATCACACGCGTTCACTCTACCTTGCCACAAGAATGTGCTCATCTGTGGCCCTAAATACAAAAACAGAGACAGTTAGCTAGGAGGCCTGTCTTCTGAACTACCCAACCAAGCAATGTAACTTGAAAATTATTTTTCTTATGACCCTTTGATTACTACTCTCAATCCCAGTAAATCCTGAGTTCTGAAAATAGTTTTGATTGCTTACTCAATATAATAAATTTAAAGATGTTTAATTACATATGCCCCTTGCAAAACAAGCAAACACACATAAAAATAACCTAAGGCTCCCTGCAACCACCACCACCATAGCCGCCTCTTCAGAAGTCCCCACCAACATCAGTAGGAGTCTGTTGCCTCCCAGTTCCTTTTCTGTCCATTTACATACACATGGGTGTATCTCCAGAACAGAGAGCTATCTCCATTACAAAACAGTATCTTTGGAGCATGGTTGAATCCTGAAATCAGTTTAATGGGTCATGACAAGCATTTTTGAAAAATGGAATGGAATAGGGTGGAATGAAATGGAACGGGAGAGAAAATGTTCTGAGTGCATTGCACGTAGCAAAGGATCCACTTAGTCAAGATATAAAATGTGTTTCTTACTGAGGTTCATTTCCAAAAGTTTGAAAGCTGCTATTGTATGAAATCAAAAGTAGTGTTCAGGACCTCCTCTGGGCTCCTTCCCAGACATGAAATACTATTTCCTTTCTGATTGCTACTATTAACATGAAGCTTGGCATTTGAACATGTAACAGATTAAATATTTTTTTGAAATTATATACATGTAATACAGAAAACATTAGGTCTTTGTAGCTGCGCACTGCACCACAGTCAGCTTTATTTTCTCACAGCGCTTGCCCATCCCCGGTGCTTGGAGTCTTGATTTATGCCCTATCTAGCCTATTGAAACTACAATTCACAGTGCAAACCCTGAAGCTGATAATTAATATAAGTTAAACAAAAAGATGGATTATACTATGTTTTCTCCATTGACCAAGATACAATATGTATTATCAACCTACTATTTCTCTGAATCAATAATTAGTCATATAAAAAACTTTCGAGTAGAACACTAATACATCCCAAATAATGCATGGAACCTCTACCGAGGAAAGTCAATTAAGAATTGGCAAGGTTGTAGTGTATTTCAGGGCAGGCAGGTGGCCCAAGGAGAAGAAGCAAGAGGTCTTTTTCCTCTTTCTCATTACTATTGACTCAGTCATAATACTCAAATTGCTGTCTGACAATTCAAAGGGAAATCATAAGCATTTTTAAATGGGGGGGTGCGGTAAAGCAAGTAAAGGGGGGGTCAATTGGTGGTGGATAGAAACTAGACTTTCAGTAGGATTCATAAGGGAAGGAAGATAAGGGCTGGGTAAGTCAGGAAAAGGGAACCAATTGTATAGAGGTAAGTGGAAACTGGACTTTAGGTGGAGATCACAATGTAACATACCTAAAACGTGGAACTTTCATGCTGTACACTGAAATCCATATATAGTTGCACACCAATGTTACTTCAATCAAAAGCGTTTAATCATGAATAATGGCAATTTGGCATTTGAGAGCTTGCTTTTGCCACTGACTCGAGTATTTGTACACTGTGCTACAATCATCCACCAAGCCACACTGACCTCCCTTGATTACCGTCAGAAGTGATGTCATTTTCTTTCCCTCCATCTTTCCTCCCCAGGGAAGAAACCCCGGGGCCAAGGTCGTGAGCTGCATTTAACAGCTGATTTGCACTTAATACTCGGTCTTGGACTGGGCCCACTAATAACTTTTGTGAGACTGAAAATATCTTTGGAAAGACATTATCCTACAAAGAATTAAAAAAAACAAAAGTCTACATCTCCAAGCAGCATTCTCCTTGGACTCCCTTGGTAAAAAGAATTAAGAAGCAAATCACTGGTAAAGGAAATTTGCTGTCTCCTCTTCCTCCCCTGATCTGACATCTGACATTAAAAATACCATTGCTTCCCCAGTCTAAGTAATCATAAGATTGTTTATGCATTGGTCTAAAAAGCAAGTCTAAGCAAGAGTTTATACAGTAATGGTCTATATCAGTTACTCAATAATCAGCTTTCAAGGACCTGATCTCAGGGGAAATACTCAAGATATAGGCAAACTTTACTAAAAATGCTTCAATCTGGTTGAGCAATACAGCTAATAAATACAAATCCCAACAAACAATATAGAAAATCCTGTAACTATATGCCACACTGCCTGATTTAGACTAGTATTATAAATGTTTTGATTAAAGTCTGGTGAACACATTTTTGTATGCTAAAATAATTGCCATGCAAGAAAACGAGAGACGGCATGAACTCAAAATCACTTTGGCAATTGTGAAATTTAAAATTAAATAGTTTATGTCAATAGCTGACTTGGAAGTAAGGTTGCTCATAATAAGGACAATTACAGTGTTAGCTGCGCTTTCTGGAATATTTGGATGAAATATTGACTACGTTATTTAGGTCTGACCTTTATGAACAAAAGACATGTGTAAAAATAAATTCTCAGTCACCTACTGAAAAAACATAATTAAGGCCCAGAAATCACAGTGACAATTTCTATGGGGAAATGTCTGGGTTAATCCAGTCAATTCAGGCCATACACTTAGCTGACATTACATTTGCACTTTAAAATTCGGGTTTGGCCGGTGCTTCTAAAAATTTACATTTGACCCACTCTAACAGTATCCATAACATTACAATGTACTCTGTGTACTTGACAAAGAATGCAGTTCTTGTACTATATTTTGGATTGAATTTATTTTCACAAATATACAAAGCCAATTCCCCTACCAGGAAAGAACTACTTCTTTTTTATATACAACAGACCCTACACTGTTTTTTTTTTCCTTTTAATTCAAAATATCCAGTTGTTTGATGAATAGAGTTGACTAGACCACAGAACCAATTGATAATTTTTTAAAGAAGTGAGTTTCTCAGGCATGGTGTACTTGTACAGCATAATTTTTTTGCAGTGAGTAGATCAGTTATAAAATCACAGTGGGAAAGATATTCCTTTTCAATCTTCTCTCTACTGATTATAACAAAGATTATGTTCATTATGGAGCAAGAAGGTCATCACTGTTTCAAATATTAGCTAATAATATTAGCTAATTAGCTTTCTTTATAACAAAGAGAATAGACCTCCAGATAAGCAGATAACAGTATCTATTTAGAATTTAATAATGTCTTGCTTCGATTTGCATCTATTTCTGCAACTGTCCTCTATTTATGGCAAGCGATACCATCCTTGTTTCCCATTTGTAGCAATAATATAAACTCCCTTTAAACAAATTTAGGTTGAGAAAAGGAGTCAAAGTAAAGAAACATATATTAAGAAAACAATATTGCGTGTGGTTCTCAGATATGGCCGTATGGTAACCCACACGTGACCAACATTTAGAAAATAGAGTTAAAGTAATTAATGTTTAAAATGTTTATTTGTTCACTGATTCTTTGTTAATTGCTATTAATATCTTTACCCATACAATCAATGTAGGATTCGTAAAATTTCATTTCTGTCAGCAGGCCCTGCAGATGATTGCTTAACCTAAAGAGTATGTAGAAGTAAATTATTGACACAATCTTATTAGGATTAGAAACCAGAACAAGAGGATTTTTAGTTGTGTTAACCTGAAATGGTTCTGTGGTCATCTGATCTACAGGAGTTTAGCAATACACTAAGTGTCACTGTATATTATCATATCATAGCACAGCCTTGGGCATGCTAAGACAGTAGTCCTCACCCTTTTTTCTGCCATGGCACCTGGAAAAACATGTTACCACACTAGATAGCTCCTAGAAGCATGTCCAGATTATAACAAAATCCCCCCTTCCTTGACAACTTTTTCCAGAATATTCAGGTAATACAGGGTGGTAGCTGTTGGTTAGTCATCATTTCCAGCACGTTATGTTCCATGCAAGAAAGCTAAATCAACTGTCATGTAAATTAAAAATACACAAATCTGCTTATTTTTTAAAGTAAATCATACATATAATTTAGTGCTTTCCCTGTTCTATGTCACCAGAACCTAAGGGACAACTCACATCAGACTGGACTATTGGCCATGTCGCCTTCTCATTCTCTTAATCAGGCTAGAGACACAGAATCGACAAATGGAATGGAGTGAGTCTGCAAGTGAGGTGATCTAAGTGGATGGGGTTGGTACTAGTTGTAACTTGATAAGGCAACCAATAGTCTCAGTTTACCTGCAGTACTTAAAAAAATATATGACTTTTGCATATTATACAATGCAGAAAAACAAGTCTGCATTAAGATCAAGAATAACAAAGGTTATTTTTTACTCAAAAGAGGTAGTAACCTCTGAAAAGAAGTTACCCCAATTTTCATATATACATTAACGTGTTCTACAATTTTGGTAGAAATAAATTACTCTTTTATGGTTAAACTTTAGCATTCACTGACAACACTTAAAATGCTATCCTAAAACTAAACCCTAAAATGTTTCAAATTTAAAAAACAACATGAATCAGTGAAATTTTAAAAATTAAATTGTATAACAAATTGTAGGTCTAAGGAACATGTTACATATACACTGTGCTATAATGTAAATGATCTGTTTAAAGATACAGCAATCTCATCGATTTCACTGACATAAAGTCAGGTCTTAACCTGAACTAATTCAACACGCTCTTTAGAAAAAGGAATTCCTATTATGAATGGTAAAAGAACTGTGAATTTCTCTGCTGTTACAAAATCAATCAATAACAATCATTTTAGCTTCATGATGATGTTATGAACTTACCTTATGCCAAAACAGCAGGAGTGGATCATGGTCAACATGATAGCTTTGGACATCTTAATAATAAAACCATCTCTTTTTTTTTTTTTGCATTTATGCTGACGGTGTAAATGGCCTCAAACTGTCAATAACTCTTCCAAGGCAAATTTAGTAAATATAAAGACATGGACTAATATTACATTCAATAAATTCACATTACCTATGTTCACTCTAAGAGTTAACTCTATAAAAGAATGTGACTTAAGGAAGCCAAAGTGAAAACAGCATGAAGCAGTAATTTCAAATGAGCCAAAGCAGTAAAATAGGAGGTTACACCCAAGAGTCGTGTACTTATATGGTAAAAGCACAATCACTAAGCTTTTTTTCCTGAGTTGTCCAGATTTAGTTGATAATTTTACTGTCAGTATTGTCATCTGGTTCCCATTAAAAGACATTATAAAACACTAGCACATTATATTTTCCCCAAAACTACTAAATAATTTTTTATGTTTTAAGAATCCACATTTTTTAATTGTTAGGAAAACTATGTGATATAATATTATTTAAATAAACAAAAGAAGCAACTAAAAAGAACTATCAGTGTCAAAGGATCTAGAAAATACAATCACTCTCATATCACATAGGTGTGAAGCCTACAGAAACACGTAAAATATAGTTAGTACTTTTTGTTAGTAGGTATGCACTTCAAGCACCAATAACTCAACCGGTTAACATTCCCACCAAAGCGGAAATGCAAAGTTTAGCGAAACAGCCTATCATATTTTAATCAAATGAGTGAACACAGAAAGCACGTTGAGTGTCTTAAATTGCCAAACTAAGAATGGTGGAGACACACACACAAAAGTTTCCCTGCATTTTGTGTTAAAATTACCTCCCAAGCATCATTCAGACATTTCAGGCCCAACTCTAATTCTGTGTTCGCCCACCGTGTGCTTGGCACCAACTGGCACTAGTAAGTACTACCATGATCTTTGAGATCGCGGAGGATCACAGCAGGAAGGCTGTGGGACCGCCACCCCGGCACTAACTCGGCCTCTACCTCCTTAACGTGGACCCTGAGTTTGAGGGGTGGCGCTTTCAGAAGCAGGTCAAGAGGCAGCAAAGCTGAAGAAATAAAAGGGGGAAAGATATGAAGCTGTAACACAAATTGCACTTGATGTCAGGGAGGCACGTGTGGTTTTATGGCAACCCACACTGAATTACCTGGTCGTGGTCTTGAGCCTATTCCACCAGTGAAGTCTCTGAAAACAGAAGGAGAGGCCATTAGGAGAACGTGTTTAAACTTGGACTTGACGAACATTTACTGAAGGCCTACCCTCCAGCACAGCTTTCAGTAGAAAAATAAATAAAGGTTATTTTCCCCCCAAGAAGCTCTCAAGAGTTCAATAAAAAGGGGGAAAAACATATCGGAACCCAGAACAGAGCAGACATTCCACTGGCAAATGAAAGCAGCTCGTCCCAGCAGAGTTGTTTATATGCTCTCAGAGCGATTAGGAGCCTAAATCTTGGTGCCTTGAATGATTTTCTTGTTACACTTAAAACCAAACCACTGATTTTGTATTAAAAAGAAATAATATTTCAAACTTTACATGCAGTATTTTCCAGGCTTTGTTCCTACTTTCTTTTACAAATAAAGGAAATTACAACTCTTCTACGAAATGAGATGATTTTTGCCTTTAAGAGTATTATATTTTCCTAAAGTTTCCAATGTTAACATCACTTGTTTGTCCTGCCCTAAGATTCTAGATTTTGTCAGCATTTTTCAAGTTGCCCTCTGTGCCCTCACTGCCCCAGGGACTGTCTTAAAGAACCTTCAACCTTTCTTTCTCTCTGTAATTTAAATTCAATTTCCTAATGTTATTTTGAATGAAACAATTGTGGTAAACTTCATGTAGTATTTATAGAGGTTTATTTATGACACACACCTGAAGTTTATAAGAAAAATTATAAGAAAAAATAAACTGTGGATAAGGCACATGATCGTTATTTGCTCAGTAGGAATCAATATAGAGATTTAAATACCACTAAACATGGCAGATAATTCCCTTATCCCACCCTCTTATTTCAATCACAGAATTTTTGATAACACACAGCAGCACATAGCCAGGTTATGAAGAATAACTAAACTGGCTCTCATTTATCCACTACCCAACTTAAGTGCCAGAATAAAACCAAATCTTTTCATCCAACTGTGATCCCTTCTGTAGCTTCTTCCTCAATTCCTAAGTCCCACCAAGTCAGCTCTCTTCATTTCACAGACGAGTTATGATTTCCTTTATTTGCAAAAGAGAGTAGGAACAAAGCAAAAAATATACTAGCCTGAGTTTCCAAAAGTCTTGAAAATTAAGACACTTGCAATTTTCCATAGTTAATACACACTCTCTAAACCTGACATAACAGGTGTGTTTACAAAACAAATAAGATGGTTCCTCCTCTCAACAAGTTCCAAGAGGGTGCCCATAGGGACTCTGCAGCACCTCATATCTTAGTGCACACTAAAAGCAGGTGCTTTCTGAAAAACCTTCCAGGCAAGTCCAGTACTAGCCAATAGAAATATAATGCAGACCACAAGCAGATGCTTAAATTTTGGGGTAGTTACATTAAAAAAGTAGAAAAGGGGTGAAATTAATTTTAATAATGTTTTATTTAACTGACATTTATCCAAAATACTATCATTTCTAAATATATACTAATGTAAAAATTAATGAGATGGTTTACAATTCAGTTTATATTTAAATAAAACAATGAAATTAAAAATGCAGTTCCTCTGTCCAACTAGCTACTCAAGAATCTAACATGTGGCCAGGGCCTCTGTATTCCATAGCAGGCCCTTCCCCTTCTTTAGAGGGTGCTGCCCCCTGTCTTCATAGACAAGACTGAGGTCAACAGTCGCCCACGTTGCTGCTGAATCTGCAACAACTTAGGGACCCCACTGTTTTAAATTTAACTTCTGGAAATCTTTTATTCATGAGTGCGTGGAGGCTCTTGACAGCTGGTAACCACTCATGGGTTGAATGAACTAGATTTCTATTACAGTTGTCCTGAAAAATCCAAAATTTCAAACATTTTTACATATAAAAAAACATGCTAGTGGTAGATGTGAAAGGGACTGTCCTGGAGATATGGAGTTACTGCTAACTTTGCTACTCCTTAAAAATAATTAAAACTCCTCTTTAATAAACTTTCAGAAATCTTTAAAAAATAGCCATCACACATTCATTCATTCATTCACTAAATATTTATCAAGTGCCTGCCATGTGTAGGCACTGTACACACAGTGGACATGAGATGGTGAAGAGAAACAGACCCACAAGTCTTGAAACATACAAGATTGCATGGGTATAGCAGAGAAACTGTTAATTCCTCTGAAAAATGTATCATGACTCTAAGGAAACATGTTCCTCTGAAATTGCAAAATAGAACAGACTCATTGTAACTAGAAATGGCAACTTTGGACTAGCCAATTTTTGGATCCACAGGTGGACAAAGATTTTTAATTAGGCAGAGCCTTGGGGAAGTCTGTTTCTAATTGAACCAGATTGAACATTTATATCCAATAGAACATGATGGCTATAGAGGATGGTTTGTTATGACAGAGCAGGCTGGAAAATAGACAGAAATGGCATGACACAAAGAGAACATTTCAGAAATGTTTTCTGATTAAGAAAAAGTCTTAACATAATGAAGCTGTGTCCTCTGATAGTTTTGAAAAGAGCACTGACCAATAGCACTTCAGATTGATAAAACAGAATTTCAGCAAAATGGAAGATTTTAAAGCACTCTGAGAGGTCTTTAGACCTCTTTAGCCAAAACAGAAACTAAAGTGCAGAATATGGGGCCTCCCCTGATGGCGGTTGAGCACCATACTGTGAAGCTGTCCGCAGCCTCTGCAGAGCCAGTTCGATCCCTGGCTGCTGGAGAGGGTCCGACATGGCGCGGCAGACCTCTCTTGTCGTGCCCGCTGCTCCTCTCAGCAGCGTATTTCATCAGTCTGCCTGTTCTGTTCCCTGCTCTGTCTCTGGTGAATCCTCTCACCCTCCCACACATCTGGCCTATACCCCAGTTCTTGTATAAAAATAAATAAAGAAATCTTTAAAAAAAATAAAGTGCAGAATATGACTGTCAGCTACAACTTCCACCCCAAATCACTAACAGGTAGAGATTGGCAGTATTAACTTTTCAACTTTTCATAGAATTAATTCAAGTGTCGGGCACATTATTTTCTTCTGCAAGGTTCTGACAGGTCCTGAGATTACAAAAGGAGCCCTATGCTCATATGTGTGGTGCTGGATGGTCACAAACATCCCCAATCATCTTTATAAACAGACTAGAGCCAGGCACACAACCTTCAATACAATTATGCATACATGAATCTATGAAAGGAATTGTGAACCACAGGTATCGCTAATACCGCAAACACCCAATGTTTCAAACCAGCCTGCCAACCCTACCCTGTTACCTTAGCAACAGGATGCAAGCAGGCATGGATAAATCTTGTTGCCTCAGCAACAAGATCTTAAAAAAATAAAATAGGTCTTATGTTATGTCTATTGCAAAGGCTGTAGGATAAAGTCAGAAGGTGAGATTTCGGTCTTATTGCAATGAGAGATATGGAATCTGTGCTAAGATAACAGTCATTCATCTAGATGAACAAGTATTTGTGGACTGGTATCTACATGGAATACACTGTGCCCTGGGTAATGACAGGATGGACCAAGTCTTGTATCTGCCAGCACATATGAGTAATATTAACTGAATGAATGAACAAAATGATATTTCAAAGGTTTTAATACAATGCCCAAAGCTTCCCTGAGTGAATATGATAGAGTTAGAAACCCCTGTGTGAATGATCAAATTCTACTATAAACAGGATGATTTATTTGAAGTTGAAATAAAATGTTATGACTCAATGAATTAGATCCATCTATCTGTCTGTCCATCTGTCTATCTATCAACCTATCTATCTATCTATCAAATTACATGAGACTATAAAAACCAGACAGAAACTGGTAAGAGTCAAGCCCATTCTTAATTTTTTTCCTAGCAAGTAGTAATAGAGACAGAGATTTTAGATCACTTAGGTCACTAAAATGATTAAAGTAGGAAATTTCAAAGAAACTACTAATTATTGAATTATAATTACTTTTTTCTTGACATAGATATTAACCCAGTTTTTGGCTAACTCTGCTAATGTGCAAAAAACATCATCAAACATTAACAATAGGATATTTATTTCATATGAGTATTTCAAAGTAGGGAATATTTTATGAGAGTTTGATAATGAAGAGGAAATTCTATTTTCTCTCTTATTCCTTATCATTAAGAGATGTACACACAAAAATAAAAGATGATTTCCACAAAGACCATCATTCACCTTAATCCCCCTCAATATACACGTGGAGTTTAAATCTCTCAAACTGGGATTGTGAAAATGGTACAACCACTCTGGAAAACAGTTGGGCAGTATCTTAGTTAAGTATACAACTACTGTATGATCCAGCCATTTCACTTCTAGCATTTACCCAAGAGAAAAAAAAAAAAAACATGTGTCTGGGCCTCCCTGTGGCACAGGGAGTTGAGAGTAGTGCTGTGAAGCTGTCTGCAGCCTTTGCAGCACTGGTTTGATTCCCGGCCAGCCAGGGAGATTCCCACTTGGCGCAGCAGACTTCTCCTGTCACGCCCACTGCTCCCCTCAGCAGTGTATTTTGGTCGTCTGCCTATTCTGCTCCCCACACTGTCTCTCGTGAATCCTCTCACCCTCCCGTGCCTCTGGCCTGTACCCCAGGCTCTTGTATAAAAATGAAAATTTTTTTTAAAAAAGTGTCTTTACAAAGACACAAATGTTTATCACACTTGCATTTGTAATAGCCAAATACTAGAATTCAAAGGTCCACTAACAGATGAATGGATAAACAAATTGATATATATTCAGACAGTGGAATACTATCTAACAATAAAAAAATTGAACTATAGCTATATAAAACAATATACATGGATCTTGAAATAATTATGCTCACTAAAAGAAGCCAGACAAGTAGTATATGTGATATATGATATGATTTACACAAAATTATAAAATGCAGACAAATTTATAGCACAAGTAGATTAATGATTGCCTGGGATAGGAGTGAGGAACACACGTGGGCACAGGACATATTTAGATGGTTATGTTCACTATTTTAGTTGTGATTTCACAAGGATATCTCTATTCACAACATATCAAACTATGCACTTGAAATATTTACAGTTTATTTTATGTGAATTATATCTTATTGAAACTGTTGAAACAAAATATCTTCTCATGTTCTCATTCAAGAGTTATTTATGTAGACCATCACATGGTCTGTGTGCGTTCATTAAAGGCAGTATATAAAAAATGCCCATTAAGCTAATTTCTGTCTGCCTTTTTTTACTTAATAGGTAGAACTTAAGTATAAGTCAGATCCCACAGTAACTCTAGGTCTAAGACATAGACATAAATCTATTTCTTCAGGAGAACTAGCTAGTTATCTCTCAACAGAGTATGAGTGATCACAGTTAAAGGAGTCACTTGTGAACATTTAGATTAATAAACATCTACAGCATAATTCCTAGTGATACTTTTTTTTAAAACATGTAGTTTTTTTTTTTTTTAAAGATTTATTTATTTTTATACAAGAACTGGGATACAAGTCAGAGGCGTGGGAGGGTGAGCAGATTCAGCAGAGACAGAGCCGGGAGCAGAACAGGCAGACCGACTGAAATACACTGCTGAGGGGAGCAGTGGGTGTGACAAGAGAGGTCTGCTGCGCCATGTGGGAATCTCCCTAGCCGGCCGGGAATCAAACCCACACTGCAGAGGCTGCGGACAGCTTCACAGAGCTCTGCTCAACCTGCTGTGCCACCAGGGAGGCCCCCTTAGTGAGACTTTTTTATAGATTTTCCACTTAAATGCGAAGGACAAAGATATAAATCAAGTGTATTCTGGCAAACCAAGGGCCTAATAAGAAGCAAATTATGCTAAGTGAATATGTCTGCAGTGAGAATGATCTGCTCAGTGTTAGGAAATGTGGATGAAATGGAAGTTCCCTATTGTGTTCTTCTGGGATGTGGGAATTCCGGTGACGTGGCATCCAGCTGGGGGAGATTTGTTGTCTAGAGATTCCCCTCTGCTATGTGAATGACTGCCCTTTCCAGAAGCTGAGGAAGGGAGCTCTGTCTCTCCACTTACCTGGTATGTCAGCTTCGAGTTTAGAGTCCAGGAGTTTTGGTGATTTGGGGGTGCTGGACTGGGAATGGGGAAGAACTTGGCCAGACTTGGATCTCTAAGAGTTGGGGACTAGCTCTTTTTTGATCTTATTATTAATTATATTCCTAAAAAAAGTTTCATCTTATGATGGCTGGTAGGTACTTTCTAGAACAAATTTCATGTTTCCTTTTACCAGCCTTGAGACTTTACTACTTCTGCGAAGTCAGGAGCTGCCCTCCTGAGTTTTGCTTGCTCATGTTTTACCCATTGGGCTGGAACATTTGTCCAAGAAAGTCTATTTCAAATTAATGAGGAGGTACTCTGACTCCTCAGCAGGCAATACGCTTAAATCTAGTATCTAATATCTGAGCTGACCAAAGTTGAGAATTTATGGTTAAATTTTCTCTGTGCACTATTTAGCAGGGGGCAAGTCTGGATTCTAAACTCTGGAAGCCTTGCTCAGATCAAGCATGTATTTTCCCTGTGGCGTTTTCTCATTGGGACCAACTCCCTTGTTTTGTTGTTATTGTTATTGTTGCTTTCTTAACAAAGAAGAGCTAATTAGTGTCACCAAGGGGAGAGTTGTTCAGGATCTCATTGTAACTGTTCTTACCATTTAATATTACCATTTAATATATGGCATAGAATAGCTAAAAATCTCTACATACTTCATTTTCAATTTCATTTCTATCACCTGCTGGCTGGGTGACTGGGATGAGGTGCACATTTGCCACTAATACCCCAGGGATTTGGACAAACAAGATGCAGGGAGCCAGGAGTCCATGTGACCTCATCCAGCACCACTGCCCTTCCCTGCATGGGCCCTCAAGTCCAGAGAAGCTAACTAATGGGAGATTGAAAAGCTAGGGGGAAAAAAGATAGAATAAAACCCAAGTAGAGCTTAGCACTCTTTCTAGTGTGCTTAGTAAACTATATAATCAGTTCAGAGAAAGTGTACTCCAACAGCCTCTGTTACCACATGCCCATGATAACTTCTGGCTATCATTTTTCAATCTGGCTGCCCATAACTCAGTTTGTAGAGTCTAAAGATCTTTCCAGAAGCTTAACGTGTACATACCTTGTTTGGGATTGTCGTTCTCCTCCCGAAGCACTAAAACTTCTCTTTAAAATGCCTGAAACAAGAATATAAAAATAACTGCACTCTTCTACTTCAAATCTTAAATTTATTTGTTTAAAAAAATCACTGCATTCAATTATCTGAATTATTACCGGTGTATGTACTACAAAGGCTGTCTTCACTTCTGAAAACATCAGTTAAAATGTAATGGTGCAAATTAGTAGTTCCTTGACAGGTTTGTTTAAGGGTCTTTTTCCAAAGAAAGGGTGCTAAACAAAGAAACTCCATTATTAATAGTTAACAACATACAATAAAATATCTACAGCATACGCATCCTAAGGCCTTTGCCAAGATAGCTACAAGCCACTACGTGCCAACTCAAGGTCCAACTTTCCTTCTTTGCTTTCCCACGGGCCCTCCCCACCATTGTTAGCCGGAATATATAACACTGAGTTCATTTCAAAACAACCATAAACTGCTACTAGAATTTGCTGTGTATGTTTATGTGCATGGCTATTTTTCCTGTGTAATGTTCATGCTTTCCCAGTCACAAAGAAGAGCTTTTTACCTAGCAACAGGAATTTACCAGAAAAACAGAGTAGAGTGTTGGAAATTGGGATTGTCCCAGAAAATCTGGAGCAGTTGGTCACCATGTTGATGGCACAAATAAGTATGGAAAGGAACCAAGAATGCAGTTAAATCCTTAGGGTTCTATTGTGATCCTTGGAGAGATGATTTTAAACCTTCCTTTATGAGATTTTGATAAAATAGTCATTGGTGAGAAGGAATTATTTACAGTTAATTTATGTCAGAGTTTTTCTGTCTCTTCTATTCAATATTCCATTAACTTACTCTTTCAAAAGAATTACTCTTTTCTCACCATTTCCTATTTTAAGTTCTCTTTCAGTTTCAGATTCATTAGTGAATTGAATCCTATCTTTATAATCTTTAAATTTTATCTATATATTTTTTTCTTTTCTTTCTCACACTTCAGTGTAATTATTTTCAATACTGTTTCTAATATAGAGTCAAGATACACATGTGGACTAAATTTATACATCTTTGTACATCATACCGTTTCACAGTTAAAAACAATGAACATATTTATTTTACTTTAGTGCTTTAAATACAGGACATCCCTTTACATGAATGTAAATGCAAGTGTTCATAACTTAGTCTACACTGATCCTCATTTCTCCTGCAAGTTCTAATCCCTAGTCAACAGAAGTGTACTGGTCACTTCCTTTTTGAGCTATTGAGTCTGTGTCCATTTCCCAGTTAGAACCTGCCTTGCTGGTAGAAATAATGAAACTTCATTTGACAGCTGAGGCAAGGGACAAAAGCAGTGCTTGCTGGTTGGCCTTTGGGCTCTCAGAGTGAGGGACACACCCATCTCCACAAACTTTGTCCCTGGAAAACCAACCATGGGCTATGCCCAGGATGACTTTTTCTTGACTGGAGTATGAGTTCCAAACCACACCCTGCTGAACCCCACAAACAGGGAAAGAAAGCTTACTGAAAGTTGACTCTTTCAGAGGGCTTGAACTGGAGCTGCTGCAGTTATCTGAAATGTCCAATTCGTCATCCAGCTCTGAATATATATCTGGGCAATCACAAAAAAAGTAAAAGTAAAAAGCAGGTGAACCTTGGAACAGAAAGGAGTCAGAAGTGCACTCATGCTGACTCATGAGTGCTCATGCCCCCAGGAGTACCTTTCTCAATGTTTTCCAGGTTGAAGTTATCATCCGACAGGATTTCCTCACAGGCCCTGTCTTCGTCCTTACCACAGGGGGCCTGGAAGCCTTCCGGAGGCAGCTCTGCACTTTCTGAGAGTTCGCTCTTCAAGCTGGCAGCGCCACTGCTGCTACTACTCAAGCTTGCCTTCTCAAAGGTCTCCTGGAAGGAGAAATTCCACTTTTAGTAACCTCTCCTTCCTCCCCTCCTTCTGCAGGATCCAAAGCTTGTTAGAACATACATCCTAAAGTTTGAATTATCATTAAAAATAGTTTGTGCTGAAATAACACCAGCAGTTCCACCTATACATCTGCTATCAAATTCATTCAGCTCTTAACTACCAAAAAAAAAAAAAAATGAATCAAGGAGATCTGTAAGCTACTATTGGACAACAAATGAATGAATGTGGCAAGATAATCAGTACAAAGACCCAAACAAAGTTATCATGGGCATGGGGTAACTAAGTCATCTGGCCAAAGAACCCGTGGCATAAGGAATAGCTCTGCATCCATTAAACTAAGATGCCTCTTCCTTAAGCTATTTTTAAAACATTGGCTGTCAATCTTCTCAGTCTCACTGTGATAAATAAGGCTTAGTTCATTCAAATCTCATGGGCAATCAGTAGCACTCTGCCAGGCCACAGAAAAAGGGAAGTGGAGTCCCCCTGAAAAGTGAAGAGCAGCAGAAAAAGGGACATTCAAACCACATGGGAGCCCACACCTCTGCTCTTCCTCATCAGTCTCTTAAGCCAAGAGGTTCATATCTCCCGCTCCTTTCCTTGCTAATTGAAATGTGTTCTTCTATTCTCGTAAGATGAGTTCCCCCCACTAAGTTCATATTGTGGTTATCTGCATTTGGCTTGAGTTGGAAGATAGCATCTTGAAGAACCAAACCAAATCTAACAAATAGCCAAGACATTTTGTGCACAGCAAACTGTCCAACCAATTTTTGCTTATTATCTCTTTTCCTGAGAATTTATTCAATGTTCCTTCCTCAAAGTTTCACAAAGATGCTGGAGCTCTTTCTTGCTCTGTTGGTGCTAACATTCAGTTGAAGGAAAGTTTTCATTTTCTTTGGTTAGTCCTCTAGCCAATGCTCAAAATCTTCCTGCTCATGGCTCAGAACTGTTCATTCCTGTTTCTTGGGCTCACCCTGGTCTATTAACTTAGAACTGGTGGTGGGAAATATTTTGGATACTCTCTGGCAGCGCAAATTTATGCTTCTCATAAATTTGAGACCTGAGACAAGCAGAGGGTCTCCAATACCAGCCTCAGTTTTGCTCATGTGCCTCACATCAAACCTATGAGCTCCATTTAAGACTCAAAACTTGACTGTAAAATCCCAACCTCTCCCATACCCTCTTTCCTTTCTGCTCTAATGTACAGATCAGTTTTCTCACAACTATCCTCAAATGAAGTCATTACAAATTTTCATAGATATAAACATTCAGTTTAGGGTTTTCTCCTCTTTATAACTTTTCTTATTCTAAATAAATCACTCCTTGGCCTATTTTAAAGACCATAATTGCCATTGATAACCCCGTAGGGCCTACACACACAAAATGTGTCAATGCTATAGAGGTTGGAAAAAAATGAGAGAACTTTTAAGTGAAAATTTTTTATCCTGTTGATACATTAGTTGCCAGATTCATCTAGCTCTAAAACTAGCAAAACTTCAGTAACGCTTATGTTTCTCTTGAAAACAGGTGTGGCTATGAAATCAGCAGAAGACCTTTTTCTTTAAATGAATGAAGAGTACGAAGAAGCTGTGAGTCCCAATGTAGGCGAGTCTGGACTTGAGGGGGTTTGACTTGCAACCAATACCCAAGAACTAGTGGGTTGCAAACCAACAGTCCCTTGCACCTGCCCAAATTGCTCCACAGGAAATTGGGTATTTGCTTAAATTCTGCCAAAGGGGGGACTCACATATTGAGAGATGCTTTTTCAGACTCTATAAGCAGGGAAGTAATGAGGAATGTGTAGTTTGTTTTGGTTTTAAAACCTCTGTTTCATAATCTATTATAGAAGATTTGGCTTCAAAAAATCTATATGCTTCTTGAACTTGTCATAAACCATATGCCACTATAGACACATTTTCCCTGGTGTGATTTCCAGTTTTTTCCTTGTGGAATATTTGAATAGCCAACCCATTAGCCATCTCACACTTTGAAAAACTGGGGCCTATTTTAGTCCCTTTTAACTCCCTTGGTCCCTTGTACATAGCAAATGCTCACATGATGAGTTCAAAGGGAGAGAAAGAAGGATCAGAAGAGCACGCAAAAACCCTTGCCAGAGGAGTAGGCTTTTAATGCCTGTGTTTCTTATCTTGGGCCCTTGTCCAGAGCCTACATTGTGATGTTTCTGTAAAAACTGAAGGGACTCTATGGTGATACAACTATGAGTTGGAGTGAATATTTCTCCCTTCTCTGCCTTAGAAATGACTAGTCCACCAATGACAGATGCCTGGAGGCTTGGCCAGAGGCAAAAGATGGCTGAGGTCTGAGAATTGAGGCCAGGAAGATGTTTTTAAAAGTTACTTTCAGTAAGTACATAAACCTATTAAAAAGATTTGAGAGAGTGTGTGTCTGTGCATGCACGCACATTGGGGAGCACGGGTGGGGGGGCGGTGGGCATTGGGAGGTAAGTATAGCCTTGAGGGACAGAATTTGGCTGCTGTTAACTTTTTTACTTTCCAAATGGAAATTAATTACCCAGGATTTTTCTAGGAGTAGGAAAGAAAGTGAATAAGATTTTCTTGGCCTCTGTTTCGCCTAGGAACGGATGGACACATTCTATGTATCAATATGGAAGCAAGGAGAAGACAATGCAAATCACACAATAAAATTATCACTGCTATGGAACACATCACCACAACAGGAGACACTTCCTGACACAGAGCTGCCATAGGCACAATTATGTTTAGTTCCATTTTGCTCATTATAAAGTAATTTTTTTAACATGTGCAGCAGTTCACAATGCATTTCTAATAGAATAGTAATTCAGCAGTAACCCACTGACATGCCCCATATTCACCACGACAGTAAGGAAGGCATTAAAAGAGCCTACTTTATTAAAACTAGTGTAGTTTTTTTTAATTGTCCAGAATATTTGTTTTATAAGGGGAGAAAGAAAAGTAAGAAATAAATATAAAGTACTTCACCAACTATATCCTGCAGATGCTTTATTTTGGAGCCATAAAAGATGTACTAGCCTTTTGTGTTCAGAAATTTTATAGTCTGTTTGAGCTATCTTTCTACCCAAGTTTCTTCCATTTGTTTAGTTAATAACCGTGACCTTAAATAATACATAAATTTAAGGTGTGACAGAAATTCATCTGGCTGAGGTGATCTCTTTTCAGTGACAAACCATGTTCTAGACTTTTCAAAGATGATAGCACAAAGAAAATTCAAAATAGGAGACAGATCATTGACCATATATTATAGCACATAAACTTAGTCCCCAACATTTCAGTTAAAAAAAAAATCAGCCAGTCTAGTCAGATGGTGGAGACAGTCAGGGTGACCCACCCCATAGTTGAATGGACTGCCCCTTTTAGTGCCTAAGTGAGAGCTTCCCTTTTCAGGATCTCACTCTAGGATGCTTGGCTTTGCCACCAGGGAGGCAGGCTGCTGGAGCCTGGTCCTTCCCTTCAATAAATGGAAACATTTAGTTCCAAAGTTGTTCGGATGATATCGTTGCCTCATTTCATGTACGAAGTCCTGAATCATTTCCCTCATCCATGCTCTCCATATCAAGTTGAAGAACAATATATTCAAATTTAATCAGAAAAACTAGTGCCTAGAGTCTGGAAAATAGCTAAATTTATAAATATTATATGTAAAAAAGAAAATGTCCTCTACAAGTCTGAAGGTTGTTGTTTTATTTTGTCTTCTTGAAACTATTCACACAAAATTAAACATTTTGCTTGATCAGATTAAATGCATATAACTATGATCCAACCCTTATCACGACACTGTCTTAATTTTCAATATAAATTTTCAGCATCAAATTTATCATGCTTGAGGATGTTTCACTGCCACCCATATTTAACCTAATGTCCACAAGGAGTTTTCTGTTTTTCCTAATTCAGGCTTTCTGGAACTAATAATACTAATACAGGTGAGAAGAACTATGCCAAAACCTAAAAGTCTCACTTGTTAAGTGTACATGAGATATGGACTACAGCCACATTTGTTGACCACCATTTTGTTGCAAAGCTGCAGACTAATGAACAAAAAGAACTGACTATTTATGTTAATATTTCCAAAGACATTTCAAATGAGGCCAGAATCAGGTGATTCCATGTAAGATATATGTATATATATTATGTATCTTATATATGTATATATATGTATCTTATATATGTGTATATATGTATCTTACATGGAATTATATATTCAATATGTATATTATATAATATATATGTGTATCTTACATGAATTATATATATTATATATAATACACAGAGATTCATCAAGTTTTAAATTTAAGATATTCTAATTTGGATAATGGAAATCCAGCAATGCTGAAGGCATTAAACCACATGACATTAGACACAGGTGGTATCAATACAGATGAAACATACACATTAGAATCCTACTTACTTTTTCATTTTCAACCCAGAATTATAGAAAGAAAGACCTACTTCTTGATCCCTCCTTGAACTTGGCAGACAGATTCCAATCTCAAGATCTTTGGATTTGCTGGTCCCTCTGCCATCAATGTTGTGTCTCCAGATATGTGCATGCTTTACCTTTTAAATGCATTTAAGTTTCTGCTCAAATCTCATACAAATAGAGAGGCTTTACCGACACCCCTAGTGGAAATACCCTATTTCCCTATATCCACTGCTTTCTATTCCTATTGCTTTCTATTCCCATGCCTACTAATATTTTGTCTACAGCACTTAAACATTTTTTATTTATCTGTCATTTATCTTGCCCCACTAAGACAGTGGGGGCCTTTGACTGTTACATTAATTGCTGTATCACCAGACTAGAACAGTACCCAGGAGGGAGTAGATATTCAGCAAATTTTGTTGAATATGTAAAATAAAATATTAATTTTTCAAAATGTTACAAAGTTCTTCCCCATGTTGAAACAAAACATTTTAGAACTAATGCTGGAAAAATTGGATATTCACATGGAAAAAAATGAAATTCAGTCTCTTCATTATTCTATGCACATTGACAATAGTCCTATAATCATAAGGCATTTTACTAAAAAAAAAAGTATTTTTACAATCTTAGGACAACAATTCTTTAACAGGATGAAAAAAGCACTAACAAAAACTAAACGAATAAACTGAACTTTAACAAAATATTTTTGGCTCAACAACAACAGCAAAAAACGTCAATAAAAATAGTTAAGTTATTGAAAACAGATTTCTATCTGGAATATTTAAAGAATTCCAATAGATCAACAAAAACAGAAAAACAATCCAATGAGATCATTGACAAAAGTTTTAAACCAACACACACATGCACAAAATAGTTTTCCACAAACACACAAAAAGATACATAAATGGCCAATAAAGCACATGTAAAATACTCAGCATCATTGGTTATCAGAAAAATATAAATTAAAATCACAAAGAATGGGGCCTCCCTGGTAGTGCAAGGGTTAAGACATAACCGATAAAGCTATTGCAGCCACTGCAGCATGAGTTCAATTCCCGGCCAGGCAGGGAGCAGCCCACATGGCGCAGCAGACCTCTCCTGATTCGCCCACTGCTCCCCTCAACAGTGTACTTCGGTCAGTCTGCCTGTTCTGTTCCCCACTCTGTCTCTGGTGAATCTTCTCACCCCCTCCCCCACACCTCTGGCCTGTACCCCAGGTCTTGTATGCATAAATAAATAAATTTTTTAAAAAAAAATAACAGAGACAGTCTTTTGTACTCACTACAAAGGCTAAAATTAAAAAGACTGACAATACCAAATGTTGGCAAGAATGTGGACAGATTAGAACTCTCATACCTAGCTCCTGAAAGTGTTAAATAATATAATTTTGGAGAAATGTTTAGTAGTTTAATGTTTAGTAGTTTAGTAGTTTAAAGTTAAATGTTTAGTAGTTTAAAGTTGAACCTATGACCCTGAAATTCTACCCCTAAGTATCGACCTAAGAGAGTTAAACTATATTCTTAAGGAGACTTTTAGAAGAAAATTCATAGTCGTTTACTTATAAAACCCCAATCTGGAAATAATGTAAGAATTCATCAATAGGAGAATAAACATTATGATATATTCACACAATATTATAGAGTAATATAAACAAATTACTCCTATACATAACAGCATGGATGAAACTCACAGATATTATATTAAGTGACAGAAGCCAAAAGAGCAGAAACTATTTGATTTATAAAAGTCAAATCATAGGCAAAAATCTTTTATAGGACAGAAAGTATAACAATCCTGCCAACGGGCAGGGAGTTGTATAGGAAGGCATAGGAGGGAACTTTCTGACATGATAAAAATGTTCTGAATCTTGTTTTGGGTGAGAGTTATACAGATGTCAAAAGTCCTTGAACTAAGCATTTAAAGTTTGTATATTTTATTGCATATAAGAAAGGGTTGCTGGATGATGTGTGAATTGTGTATGTATCTGTGTGGGGGCCTCTCAGTCACCCCTTTATTTTCTTAAACTACAATGAGAATAGAAACAAACACATGGCATGATTTTTCCTGATACTTCTTTCACTGCATCATTACTTGTTGCATTTTTAAAGCCTTGAGGGAAATTCAGCCAACAATTAACCAGACAATAAAAGCAAAGATGTTTCCCCAAAATGCTGCCATTTTAAAATACATCATTTTCTACATGGCTTAATTTAATCTCTTAGCAGTGGATTGCAGACACACGCCTTAGTAGCATGCTCAGCAGTTGCAAATGACATATGGTATAATAAAAATAGCACAACTCAGATAAATAAATAGCACAATATTTTTTAAAAATCAGCATGAAGAAAATAGGAATTAGGTATTTGCATCACTGTGCCATGCTTAAATGGCCAACTTGAAAGATATTTGAGAAATAAAGAAAAATATCAAATATCAATAGTCTTCTGAAACTATATGCAGATTGCATTAGGAAACTACAGTAAAATTACACAATAAAGAAATTGTGAATTTATAAAACAGTCTTTGCTGATCGGTGTCCTACTACTGTCTTGTCCCCCAAAGTAGATGGAATTTCAGATAACTAAGTGTGCCTTATTTCAATAGTTGGATATTAGGTTATTATAGAAATCCTTCTTTTTTTATTCACCAGAAGCTTAGAGCAAATTTCCACGATGTGCTATATGAACATTTACTCTGCATCTTAAGCATGGGGTAAAATGTATCAAGATTACAGGTGACATTTTATTTATTTATTTTTAATTTTTTTTAAAGATTTATTTATTTCTACAAGAGCAGGGTACAGGCCAGATGTGGGGGAGGGTGAGAAGATTCACCAGAGACAGAGCAGGGAACAGAACAGGCAGACTGATGCAATACACTGCTGAGGGGAGCAGCAGGTGAGACAGGAGACCCTCGCCGTGCCATGTGGGACACTCGCCAGCCGGCGGGATAGAACCGGTGCTGCAGAGGCTGCAGACAGCTTCACAGCGCGGCCCTCAACTGCCTGCACCACCAAGGGAGGCCCACAGGTGACATTTTAAAGGGCAGTTTTGGTAGGCACATAGAGAATGGCTAAGGGAGGAAAGTGACCCTAGATAATCTGGGTGGGATGGGTCCAATCAGTTGAAGGTCCTCAAAGCAGGCTTCTCTGGGATGAAAAGAAAATTACACTTTTGGACAGCAGCCCATGCCCAAGAGTGCCAGCCTGCCCTATAGATCTGGGACTTGCCAAATCCACCCCTAAACTCATATTCGCCAATCCCTCACAACATGTTTCTTTTCAATTTTTACTGTTTATTTATTTGTTTTATTATTTTTATTAATTTTTTTCTTATATCATTTCAGTCCCCATAGTTCTCCTGCCAACATATCTACCCATGAACCATCACCATATTCCTTACATTCTTCCCTCCTCTGTTTTGAGGCTTCTCCCACCGCCCCTTTGCTGTATGCCTCAGATCTATGGTCAGCTTGCTAGTTTTGACTTTTTCCTGACCTTTGGCTTGGTTCCTCTATATTCCACATATACGTGAGACCATCCAATATTTTTCTTTTTCTGTCTGGCTTATTTCACTGAGCATAATCCCTTCCAGCTCATACCAAGTTGCTGCAAATGGCATGAGTTTATCTTTTTTGATTGCTGAGTAATATTCCATTGTGTAAATAAACAACATTTTGATCCATCCATCTATTCTGAGGGCATTTGAGTTGTTTCCATATTGTGGCTATTGTAAATAGTGCTGCAATAAACACAGGAGTGCAGATTTCCTTTTGAATTAGTTGTAACACATTTCAAATGTGCATCTCCTACTGGTTCTGCTTACTCATGTTCGGTAGAACTGCCCTGGACTATAATTAATAATGTTCTATTGTACTTTTGAAAGTTGCTAAGAGAGTAAATCAGAAAAAGTTGCCATCATGAGAAAAAAAAATTTAACTATATGAGTTGATGGATATTAACCTATTGTGGTGATCATTTTGTAATATATACATATATCAAATCATTATGTCATATACTTCAATTAATACAATGTTACTTATCAATTATTATTTTGGGAAAATTAAATCTATAAAATGGATATGCATTATAAACCAGAAGACCTAACAGTATCCTTGGAAAAGTCTCTTAACTTTTCCATTTCTAAATATGATTCTCAGTCCTAAGTGAGTTAAGCTGGTAGATCTGGAGTTTCTGAACTTTTGCTATTCTTTTCTATCCAGGAGTGACTTCCTTGCCTAGTTTTCAAGACCTAATCTTATGTGTTTGCTCCAGGAGCCTCCTGAACTATCACCCACATAGCTATTTGATATTTATCCAAAATTCCTGCCATATACATGTCTTGACTTTCCAAGTAAATATGTTTTTTCAGGACTCAGACCACTATATATAAATTTTTATAACTTTTGCAATATCAAAAACAATGCTCTGCATTCAGAAGACATTCAACAAATTGTTGATTTTTTCATTACAAATTACAGACTGCGAGAATTTTCCATTTTTCTCTCTGTGATGTTCCCCTGATAAGCTTGTGGATATGACAGTAGCTCTCCAAGATGAAGCACGCTTACTAAACTAGTAAAAAGAAATCATCATGAAGCTTTAAAATGAATGGTGAAGACAGAGTTCCCATCAAATAGCGTGGAAGAGAACGAATAAATGCCGGCAAATCTCACACTGTAAAACCATATTTCTCTTATTACTCTTCAGTCTCCCAGGAACATTCAACTGTGCTTCATTTGCACATAAGGAATATGCTTTCTTCGCCCGTGCTTCAATGCATTTTAAGCAAGAGTCACAAAAATTTCTAATAATCTGAATGTAATTGGAGTTTTCCATTGATTCTTCAGATTTCTCCATGCTGTATTTCTTTTAATCCTAAACCTTGTATTCGTTGGTGAAGCTCTAAGCAGCACACACTTTAGGAATGTCTGTACCTAACTTTTCTGGCTGAGGAACAAGAGATAAAGGGTATCTGTGTTTACAGCATGCAGACAGTGTCAAAGCAGTGACCCTGCCTTAAATATTTCTTTTTTTTTTTTAAGATTTATTTTTATTTATTTATACAAGCACTGGGTACAGTCAGAAGCGCAGGAGGGTGACAGAATTCCCCAGGGCCAGAGTGGGGAGCAGACAGGCAGACTGACGAAGAAATACACTGCTGAGGGAGCAGCGGGCGGCAGGAGAGGTCTGCATGCCATGTGGAACCCTCGCCCGTGGCCGGGGATCAAACTGGCGCTACAGAGGCTGCGGGCAGTTTCGCATCCCAGCGCTCAACCGCTGAGCCACCTGGGAGGCCCTGCCTTAACTATTTCAATGTCACAATGCCCTCTACATTGCAATATCACTGCTCTTGTTATACTTTAACTTAAACATTGCACCTTATTGTCCTCATCTGGGTTTTTACCATCTTAACTCTGTACTCTACTTATGATCTCTTATTTTGAATGATAATAACAGAAAATTTCACTTTCTTCAAAAGGAAAGTCTTGCTTCACCTTTGTGGAGTATAAAACAAGACACAGGTGTGAATTTTATTAGTGATGATTTCTCTGGTGTTATGAAATAAATACTAACATTTGTCTTCACTAGCCTTTTATGAAAATTGCTATAATTATGAATAAACTAAAATATGAAAGAAAATAGCATGCCCCCCAAGAGATAGGATCCTTTAAATATTGCTTATCAATTGTTTGCTTACCTACTAATTTGAAAAATTTCAGTAATTCACAATGGATCTCTTTATCAATGTTGAGAATCCATCATGTTCTACTGAACCCACTTATTTCTCTTTCTTTGGCTATTATTTATCACTGGGCCAGGTAACTGTGTTATTGGTATTAACTGTTCTGGGAGAACATTCCTCTATATTTGAAATGAAACTATCATAATACCATAATACTGCTTAAGAGATAAAAGACATAAAATTTTATACCTATGATTTTTCTGTCAGCAATAGGTTAGATATAGATTTTTTAAAATAGCAATTGGTCCCAGTTCAGGTTAACGCCAATTAACCGCATGTTGTCTTTTGATGAAATGTAATCATATTTCCTTCTCAATTCTAAACCAAAGCTGCATTTTTTCCTTTTAATTAACATTTGTTTATTCTTTTTTTTCAATATTTTATTTTATATAATTCTTACATCATTTTTCATCTTTGTACAGTGTATGCATTTTCATTTTGGTTAGAACTAGAGTCAAAATAAGGGGGGGGTGCTATTGTATGGGGAATATAACCAAAATGAAAATGCATACATTGCACAAAGAAGAACATTTGTATATTCTTGAAATGAAAATTATCAGTATGCCTATGGCTCTTTAAAACTTTGTTTTGAAAAAAGCACATCTCTCTGTCCATACAAAACTGAATGCTCCATAAGGATTCTGAGGCTGGCTAATGCCCGGTGCTTTTATTTATTTATTATACATTTATTAACTGCATGAATCACATACAGAGATTTAGTACTAATGAGCCAATTAGTAACAAGTTGTATCAACTGGTTAACAAGTTGTATCAACAACTATTCTAACATAACCATCGCTCATTTATATAATTGATGCTATCGCTATCTTACAATTTTACACAACCACTGTTTAATTTGTACAGTAGACTCACACATATACCTATTTAATCTTAGAACCCTTGACAGTAGATGATTCTTTCCCTTATTTTACAGGTGAGTGAAAAACCTCTGATTCCTCAAAACTGCCTCCATTTGTTTTATATGGTCATGGCTTCATCACTAGATTTCTACAGTTAAAATGTCCTTCCAAATGCTTATTGAACTAGTGATGGATGAAATGGTATCTTGTCTTAATTTTGCTTTAAAATAATCTGAGGATCGATGGCAGGGAGAAGCTATAGGAGTGGGGGACATAGAGATGATATATGATTGGTCCCAAGTAGCAAATTGTTGAAACTCAGGGATTGGTAGAGCATCATTCTCTTTACTAAATGTAGGAAATAAACAAAGGGGTTTATTTTTAAAAAGTTGAGAAGTAAAAATAGATAAAATAGTCCTTTTCTAACGTGCTCAGCTAATGATGAGCAGTCTTCTGCTATTAGATTTACAAGCTGACTCCACCCACTCCCACATCAGCTGCATCAGTCTAACATAAACCAGTTCTCATATCCAACTGGATACTGGTTAAGAAGCTTTGCAGTGCAGAATCTAACAGAAGGCCCCAAATATTAGAGCTAAATAGCTAGGTCTTTTGCATTGGGATAGTATGAATACAACATGACAACCACAGGATAATGTGTTTCTCATTGTTGCCTGGTATTTACAGCCCGGTAGCAAAAATCACAAGCAAAGTTAAATCCGTGCCTGTGAGCTTTAACTGTGTTCGGCAAGAACTATCTACCCAAGTTATCTGTTCCTACACACAGAGCTCTGAGATGACCACCAGAACGGGTCTATGAAATAGACCCTGGGCTCAGCAACAAGGCCATGAAGTTGTGAAAGAGTTTTCCCCCCAAAAGTAAAATTATATTGAATCCTCAACTTCAAGATTCCACATACGTCAATACAAATTGATCAAAAAGTAGCTCTTTCTTTCAAGTTTTTTTAAAAATGAGTTTGTGGAAAATGCTGTTATTCAAGAAATCAGAGCTGCCTCTTTTTTGAGATTAACTATAATTTGTCCAACTAAAGCAAGCAAGTCCTTAGCATCCTGGAAAGGAATTTAATGACCAGTTACCCTGTTCACAAATGGGTGTCATGACCCTATTATTCTCATTTCACCCCAAGAGGGGGAGGAAGGACCCCTTACTAGATCCCTGCTTGAGGATGGATTATGGATCAGGATATAACAAAGGTGTAGAGGAAAGAAAATAAGAAACAGCAACAGGCACATCACTGGAATCACTCACATGTGGAAATGTGTAGCACTGGCATCCCTTTTTCAAGCTATGCTAACAAATAAACATAAATATCAAAATAATTGAAAGGTTATTGGCAAGAAAAGTAAAAGCAGATATTTCTAATCTGCATCACAGCACATTATTACCATAAGCAGTCAGAAAAGCAGTTATACAGATTAATAAGGACAACATGTAGGGCTGATATTGTTTCTTTCTCCAAATTAACATGCAACACTTTCCTCCATATTCCCAAAAGGTGACATCAGATTGCCGAAGAAATCGAATTTAAGCATTCACTGCTATTTATGAGAAGACCATGATGCAAACTTAAAGAATTGCTAAGTGATCTTTCTGCTTGCAAACTAGAGATTTGTAATATACAATAAATTATGGGTCAGTTCTTTAGAATCTCCATCATACTGACATTTTAATTTTGAAATATGAAAATGGATGTAAATATGTAATTATATAATTCCGAAATACTGCACGGAGTAATTAATGTTTTCTTAGCCTAAGATGAATTATTCTTAAGACAAGCATGAAAAACTTCAGACAGCCTGTTCAAGTGCATCGTGATGAGGTGGAAAGACTCACACTTACATGTGATAGCAGAGCCAGCTCATGGTGACATGTGACAGCGTTCCGATTGGCTTCCATAAAATACCTCTGTGTGCGCCTTCGTTCCCGTTCCAGCTTTTTCTCCAAGGCCAGCTGGGATGTAGACAAGCTGTCTAAATACTTCATCATGACATCCGATATCATGGAGCTGACTTCTACAATATCTGGCCGGGCTTCTGCATCAGGAGTCAGGCACCTAAGAGAAGATAAGCTAACTCAAGCAGCCTGCTCAAGGTCAGGACCAACCCATGGGGTGTGGAGGGTCAAGGTTAAACTCTACTCTGTTCACCAAGGCGTTTGCACCCAAGAAAATTCAGGGTAAAATGGACATCAAACATAATTTTGAACTCAAGACATTTCAGAAGGCATTTCAGAAAGCTGTGGACGGAAACAGAGGCAGAACTGATCTCGCCCTCGGCTGGCAGGCCAAAGTTATGGGCTGAGCAGGAAGCTGGTTCTCGGGCAGGCAAGGTCATCTTCTGTGCAAGCTGGTTCTTTCCTAAAGTCACTGCCATCTCACTGGCCAGTAAAACAGAAGATCCCAATAACCTAGGCCCTTGTGACAACCCCCAAGGCATCATCAGAAGGAAGAGAGTTTCCTTTTTTGACCTTTTCCAGCTGTATTGCAGGAATATCCACCCAGCTTGATTAGCGAGTCTCAGAAAACACGAAGTCATAAAAATAAAACACAACCCAGTTACTTAGAGGTTTAAGACTTGCAGTACTTTTTTTAAAGTGGCTAACTCGACACATTGCATGCTAATATTTTCTGTGATTTTGGAGCTGGGCAATATCAGACTACAGAAAGGAGTATTGTTTTTGTCACAGCTTAACACTTACAGAAGGTGATTCTAGATGCCCAAGGAGCCCAATTATCAAAATCACTGATTAGCATGTGTTAAAAACCTCTGGGACTCAGCATAGTATTTTTTTCTAATCTTTGAAATTCAAATTCTCTAACTTCACTGAAGTCAGGTTTGCTTCTCAACAAAATTTAACTTGGTTGGACTTGCAGAAAAAGATCTAATTTTCACATATTGTGCTTGATTTAGTAACTATCATTAGGGCAACTTTTACCTATACCGATGTCTCTAGGAAAGAATTAAGAATTATAGCTCACAATTATTCTTCAAAACAGAAGTAAAAATAAGACTCTAGTTCATTAATTTGCTGTTCATTCTTTTTTGTTGAATTTATAAATGTGAGTAAACAAACACCACTTTTTTTTTAAGGGAACATTGGTTTACAACACTGAATATAATTCAGGGTTTCAGGATCCCACCTCTTCAGATGTATGTTGCCACATCACACCCACCACCACTAGGGCACCCATAATTCTCCACAATAGTCCATAGGCCCTCTCACACATCCTGCTCTTACCTCTGTCCACCCCCATCATCTCAGTTCTACAATCAAACTTCTAAGGTTTGTTATTGACTTAGTTCTGTCTGACCTTTTGTCTTATTTCTCTATATTCCACATAAAAATGAAACCATCCAGGATTTGGCTTTCTTCTTCTGATTTATTTTGCTTACCATAATCCCTTCCAGTTCCCTCCATGTTCTCACAAAAGGCAAAGTTCAACTGCTGTGTTTTTGTTTTTGTTTTTATAACTGAGTAGTCTGCCCTTGTGTATATGTGCACATTGTCCTAGTCTACTCATTTGTTCTGGGACATTCAGGTTGCTTCCATAACTTGACTGTTGCAAATAGTGCTATAAATAGTGCTAAACGTAGGAGTACAATATCCCTTCAAATTAGTCTTTTTGCATTCTTCAGTTAGACAACCAGGAGCGGAATTACTAGGTCATATGGCAGATCTATTTTTAATATTTTGAGAAGCCTCTGTACACTCTTCCACAGGGATTGAACTAATTTGATCAGTTTTTAAGACATTCCCATTTTATGCATTATTTTCATGCTATTTCTTTTTAACTTCTAAAGCAGTGGGTTTGCCCTCTTGTTACAACATCCACTTACATATCTGCTGAATGTTTATGTTTATGAATTAAGGTAGGAGATTGCAGAAATAGAGCCAGCTATATCATTTGGGGGTGCCCCTGCAAATATGGGGCCCTACAGGGAACTGAGACGTCAATCTCTCTGTCCCTGCTGATGGTAAATAGGAGCTCCCCCAGAGATTGCAACCTCCATACCCACAGATTTGGCACCCAAACTGGAGGTGGGCAAGAGACCCCCACTGATTTGCCCATCAAACACAGCACGGTGCTGTGAGTCTGGGCAGAAACAGCCTTATTTTTACTCCCCTTGCCTGCCCCAGGATGCAGCAAGGCCCAAGCTCCAGCCTGACCCTTTCCTCACTTGCATTTGTTGCTGACACAGCCAAAACAGGCAGAGGGCAGCAGCAGGAATGGGACAGAAAGACAGAGCTGGACACCAGGCAGGACACAGGGGGTTGGGGTTAGATGCCTGAGAACTCATAACAAGAGGTGGGAACCCAAGGGACTACACATGAACTAAAGTTTCAAGCCCCAACCCATGCACCTTATCCAATGAGATATCACGTCCAAAACACAGTTTCAAAGATCAAATCATGAAGACCTTCAGGACCTCAAAGGCAGAGCCTTGATCCCAAGCACAGGACTGTTTGAGGGCAGGAGCCTGTGACTGATCATAGCGCGGGAAGCCTGGAGTGGCAAGGACAGATTCGTACCCAAGGTGCTGACTTTTGCTCCCACTCCGAGAGACCAGATGGAAAGAATAGGGTGACAGGATGTTCTGTTGTATTCATGTCATGTTTTCAGAAGCAAAGAGTTTAAGGTAGGGTGGAAAATGTGAAGATCCACCAGCCCTTAGAACAAGCTAGAAGCATGAACTTTGTTAACTGTCCCGACTGCCTCTGGAACCAAGCTCCAGACAGCTTATGCAACCAGGCGCAGAGAAAAATAAGGTGACTGAAATATTTTGTTCATAAAAGGAAGCATTTTTCCTTTTTAGAAAGTAAACAGGCAATACTCTCTTACCAGTGCACGGAAACGTAAAAATAGTAACGCTGGCACTGGGCAGGGCAACAAAATGCATTTATTTTCTGCCCCAAACGCTTCAGGGTGGCTAGAGCAGTATTCCAGCTTAAAAGCCTGCTAGGAAAGAAAAATTCCAATGACAAAATGTGTCACCTGCTCGTCCACTACATGAGCAGGCGGGCAGCGGGGAGACGTCGACTGAGAGGTACACACTGCGCTAGCTCTCCCCGAGAAGGTGCCAGAAAGTGAAAGTGAAACAACAGCAAAACAAAAGAGAGAAGACACACGTGGAAACAACGCCAAAGACAGAGCCCAGCAAGCCTTTCCCTCTCTGCGGTCCGACATGTCAAAGGCCCTATCCCACGGCTGGTGACTGGCTTGGAGCCTCATGTGCTGAGTCATAAACCACCACTAAGAGCCCTTTGTCTGTATGTATCCCTTGTATCCATTTCCGGAAGAAAGTGAGAAACTAAGAAAAAGTGGGAAATTGGAATCTGTGCCCTAATTCTTTGGGAACTTCATTTTTTCGGTAACTAAAAATCCAAAGCGAGTGAAATATGCGAGCGCATGGAACTCATGACTGATTTTGGTTATAAGCCAAATTTTCCAGAGAGAAAAATTTTGTGATGTGAGCCTAGATAATGAATCTTAAATAACGTGAAGTGAAAAAAAATATCTGCTATAGAATGCATGGCGTGACCTTAATATGCAATTATAAAACTAAATTGTGGGTTCTCGCCTATGTTAAGTGATTTGCATGCGTCAGTGTAATCAGCACGCCTGCCCCATGGTGCTGTAGTACAAGCCCCATTGTACTGGATGAGGAAACAAAGATGCAGAGGGAATGGTCAAGTTGCTTGTTCAGAGTCCACAGTCAGTGAAACTCACCCCCGGGTTGCACAAGGAGATTCAAGCTATAATCCTACAAGCGTGAGGGGTCCCCCTAAGTGAAAAACAATGGGCTGGGAAGAGAAACCACAGGCGGGGGCGCAGCCACATGTTACAGCTGTTACATTCCATTGAGATGGTGCTAGGATCTAGGAAAGACACTGAACTGAGTTTTAAGGGAACTGGGGGGGAGGTGTGGGGTGTTTCTTGATAATCCCTGTATGTTAGAAATTGTGAAACTAATCAGTTACCTGCTGATGGTATCTGTCACTTTCTCGGAGTAGATGCCTTCTGGCACTGGTTCATAGACCGCCTCCACTATCTGCAAAACAAACAGACTCCCATAAAAGAACTAAAGGGAACCCTGGCATCTTTAGTGGTAAACACAAAGATGAGTAGCTCAGTAAATGTTGTAACTTCATGTACACATTTTAATCAGAAACAAAAACACCCAACTGAATAAAACATCAACATCAATGAAATAGTTCTTGAACATGGAATTGTATTCATCAGGCTAATTTCAAGCTAGCCTCAGATTCATCGTAAATGATGTGTAGGATAATATGACATGCAGGCTTGCAGGTAGTTTCCAACCACAGTTAAAAAGAAAAGACCAAAAGGAATGTGATAGACTGAGCTTTATAATTTTCTATGATAAATGAAGACAATTATAGGGGAAGAGGTGCCACAGCCATGATATATAGTCAGAAGAAAGGGGGCAAAAACAATTGATCGTGTGGCTAATAAATCAATGCCCGCTTCTAATTTTATCACTAAAGTTCTAGTTAAGAAGAAAAGGGATGGTTTTCGCCACAGGAGACCCTTTAGCCTCCCAAGGTTGCTTACTTTTGTGGCCAGGGAGAGCATGTTGGTGCTGTAGAAGGGTGGGTTCAGCGTGGCCATCTGATAGAGGATGCAGCCAGCAGCCCAGACGTCCGCCTTCTCTCCATAAGGCTCACTCTTCAGCACCTCGGGGCTGAATTCAAAGAAGCCCGTTAATAGACACTGAAAAGGGGAGAACTTGGCACAGAAAGATCCAATGATCAAACTATAGTTGGAGATACATATTTTTTAATGAAACTCTAGATTACTACTTCAAGTAAACACATTAAAAAAAAAAAAATCTGAGTTTCCCCAGTCTCAGATAATTCAAGAAACATAATCAAGACATTCCAGTTTAATCACTGAATATCACCAGACCATGTCACCTGGCCTATTAAGTGTCTGGGGAAGCTTTTATTTTATTTCCAGAAGCAACTACCCTTCTGGGGGGCAGTTGGTCCCAGTTCTTTACTACTCTGGAGGTTTGGGTGATGGCCGCTGGGTGGGCAGTGCTCATGAGTCTCTCCAGGTTTTCATGGTGATGGTATTGTCTTGCTTTGGCCAGTGGAAGTGACAGCGCACAGGTCAGAACCTCAGTCTCACCAGGTATTTCATTTGTCCCTCTAGGAGCTTCTGTCCACTACCAATTGAAAGTTGTATCCCAGGTAACTGCTGTCTCCCCAGCTTTTTGCCCAGAATAAGAGACATGGAGCAGATCTCCCCCAGCTTCCCATAAACCTGCAGCCTGAAGGAGAACCTGCCCAGAGGACCCCCAGACGGGCAAGGCTGACAGTAAATGCTTTCTGTTTTATGCCACTGAGCTTCTGTGGTGATTTGTTATGCAGCGTTGTTATGGGGAAGCTTGCCTGATGCAGCTACTTCCCCTTTTATGCAAACTCTAGTTTATAAAGTAGGGGTAAGGCTGTATTTAAGTACGCTGCAGGAAACGATGACATGCAACACACTCACCTCTCCTGAGACTGCATCTCTGATGTGGACAAGCCTGCTGACCGTTTAAAAGTGAAGTGAAACTGGGGGTTTATGGGCATGTCATTTTTTAAAATGTGGTGGGAAGTTTAGTTCCCTTGCCTATTTCGGTCTAATAGAAGTTTCCTCTATCTGATTTGTAGGATGAAAATCATCGGCGTGTTCAAAGCACATATCTAACACCCCAAGTTTGATAATTCAGTTCGATGCTGTGTATTTTAGAGGCTGCTCAGTCCCCTAAATTAATGTGGTGAGGATTAATGGTTATCTTGGACAGTAGATTAAAGTATAAAGAAATTGATAAATTGGCATCAGGAGAGTCAGAATAGATCTAAATCAGTCTGGACTGTTAAGAATAACCAAGAGAGTGTGTTCACAGAACAATCGTGTGAAGAGGCTGAAAGCAGGCAGCCAGCTGCAAGCCACAGAGAGAGGGGCCTCCGGGGAAACCCCCACTACCTACGTCTTGACCTTAGACTTCCAACCTTCAGTACTGTGAGGAAAAAAATTTTTGTTGTCTATGCCCGCCGATTTGTGGTATTTTCTTATGGCTGCCCCCCAAAATGATGCAGGGTCTATGAGAAAACCTACTCATATGTTTTTTCATCTTCAAAAAGAACTCTCAGCCTTTGAGAAAACCAGTTAAAGCAACTGATTCAATCACTACTTGCAAATATCATATGGTTTTCTGGAGACTATGGTTTAGCAAAACCACTGTAAAATAATTCACTGTCTTATAATTTCCAATTTTTCCACTTACCAAGCGCCCAACCACATATAGAGAAACACAGAGAGTTATAGCTGATGATGCCATTTATGGAAATAGACATGGAAGATGGGGGTGATTTGGGGAGGGGAGTATAGTCTGCCTTTGGGGAGGATGGTTTTGAGGAATCTGTATGTCGAGGCAGTAACTGAATGCCACATTTAGTGTTCACATGGGCCTGGGACTGGACACATGCCTGTAGAAGTCGTCAGCGTGGAGGGGCATTGATAATCAAAGTGTGAATGAAGGTGTGAAGAGCTATGAAAGGAAGGCACAGGACCAAACCCTGGGGATTTTTAATATTTGGGAGTCAAAAGGAGGGAGGGGAATAGAACCTGAAAGAGGAAGGAGCAACCAAAGAAGTAAGAGGAAACCACTTATGAACTAGAGAAGGAAGCCTTTCAACAGGGAACTGTGGTGGGTAATGACTTCCCAGAAGTCAATGTCTTTAGGAGTCACTGGAGTTGGCTGGTGGTCTCAGCAAGAGTCATTGCAGTGATGAGTTATGGGAGATGCATAGGCTTCAGTTATGTACAACCATGCTAAATTTTACTAAAGCTCTGAGGTCCTGGGAAAAACAGCAATGATCAAGGAAGATCCCTCTCCTAGCCAACCTTTTGTGCTTCAGGAAATGACTTATTGCAAAGAAATACCCTTCCCCATGTAACTTTAGAGAAGACCCAGGCATGTTGGCCCTGTCTTCCCTTGACAAGGTCATACGGACTTTCCAAATTCTCTTTCTTTGCCTCAAAAACAAGTAACCATATTATTTTGTCCCCGCTCTCAATTCTATACCATTTGTGTGTGTATCTATTTTTGTCCAATACCAGGCTGTTTTAATTGTCAAATAAAAGCTTCTATAGAGTGAAAGAAACAGTAATTAAAATGAAAAGATATCTTACTGAATGGGAAGGAATACTTGCACACCATATACCTGACAGAGGACTGATATCAAAGATATACTAAGAACTCAAGGAACCCTCCTACACTGCTGGGGAATGCAACTGGCCCAGCCCTTATGGAAAGCAGTATGGAGGTGTCTCAAAACATTCAAAATGGATCTGCCACTCAACCCAGTAATTCCACTCATAGGTACCTACCCCAAAATTCAAAAACATAAATTTGAAAGGAAAACTTGCACCCCCATGTTTATTGCCGTGCTTCTTACTATATTTAAATTATAGAAACAACTCAAGTACCCAAGAATAGATGAGTGCGTCAAGAAGATGTGGTATATGCACACGATGGAATATCGCCAAGCAACCAAAAGAGATAAGCTCATGTCATTTGTGGCAACATGGATGGAGATTGAAAGGGTAATGCTAAGTGAAATAAGTCAGAAGGAGAAAGATAAAAAGCTAGCATTGTTCCGCCTCTAAATGAAAAGCTTTTCTTGTGCCTGAGAGGAAGACACGGCCTCAGTTTACTTTTAAACAGAGAGACAGCCATTTCAGGATGCGATAGTGTTTCCAGGATTAAGGTTTGAGAGAAGAACTTAAAAGGAGATTGCTGATCTCAGAGGGTAGACGTGACAGAGCAGGGCTGCCCCGAGTGTGTTCTCCATTATCACGCTGTGAGCCTCCTAAGTGCCAGTACTTACCACAGACGATAACATTATACACACACACACACACACACACACATATACACATCTGACAACTAGGAATTCCTAAGAACAAGTTCACATATATTACTAATGAGCAGAAGAAATACTAGGACTAAGATAGATTCATTTGTTGACGGGGATGTAATTGAAGGAGAAATTAAAACTTTGAGAGACATTAAAAAACTATGATCGAAAAAGTGTCTCATTGACAATATGATGTGGCATCTTGGAAGTGGCATTTGGAGATATCATAAAAGAAATTTTCCCATAAGAAATGATAGAAAATACTAATGAAAGAACCTTGAGGAGCTTGGTACTTAGTGGAGGCTAAATGTTTGGAGACGAGTTTCTTTTATTGATATAATTCACCCAATAATATATGCTTCACTGGATAAAGACAGAAAAGGGATTCTGTATCCCACTGCAAAGTATTAATTCTGAGTCTATTAAAAAGTACATTTAGTTCTCATATTCTGGCTATCCAACTTGCATCTCCCTAGACTGCCTTTAACAAAAGGAGCGTGAGAACCAGCTTACTGTGTTAACTGAAACAGAAATAAAGATGTAATTTTAAAAGCATGTAAACTTATAAACTATCAGTCTGAGAACACAAGATCCACTGTTTGCGCTATCAAAGATGCAAATGTCCATGCAACTTCATGATGATAAAAATCTGATTTGAAGTGA